>NW_005873242.1:19540-27197 GCF_000147115.1 Myotis lucifugus
GTCAAAAGTTCTTTCTGCATCTATTGAACTAATTATATATTTATCCTTATTTTGTTTATGTGGTATATCATGTTAATTGATTTTCTAGTACTGTACCAACCTTGCATCCCAGGAGTGAATCCAACTTGATGTTTTTAATTTTTTGCTGAATTTGGTTTGCTAATATTTTGTTGAGGATTTTTACATCATGTTTATCAGGGATATTGGCCTATAATTTTCTTTTTTGTAGTGTCTTTATTTGATTTTGAGGTCAGGATAATGCTGGTTTTGTAAAATGAGCTTGGGAGTCTTCCCTCCTCTTGAACTTTTTGGAATATTTTGAGAAGGATAGGTGTTAGTTCTTCTTTGAATGTTTGATAAAATTCACCTGTGAAGCCATCCAGTCCAGGACTTTTGTTTGTTGGCAGTTTTTTTTATTACTGCCTCAATTTTATTAGTTCTAATTGGTCTGTTCAGATTTTCTGTTTCTTCTTGATTCAGTCTTGGAAAATTGTATGTTTCTAGGAATTTTTTTTTTAATATATTTTATTGATTATTTTACAGAGAAGAAGGGAGAGGGACAGAGAGTCAGAAACATCGATGAGAGAGAAGCATCGATCAGCTGCCTCCCGCACACCCCCAACTGGGGATGTGCCCGCAACCAAGGTACATGCCCTTGACCGGAATCGAACCTGGGACCTTTCAGTCCACAGGCCGACGCTTTATCCACTGAGCCAAACCGGTGTCGGCTCAATAAATATATTTTTAAAAATTAAAAAAAATCAATGGGATCAATAAAAATATGTTTAAAAAAATCAATGGGAAAATATCCTCAGGTGAGGATTAAAAACAAAACAAAACAACAACAACACAAAAAGAAAATGATTATTTGTTTAAAAACTAACTTTGGCTCTCTCCTTTCTGTTATATTTACTTCTACTATATAGTAGGATATATTGCTTTATCCTATGTTGAACATAATACAGATAATAATAAATAATAGATAGCTAATGCATACTGAGCACATACAAGGTGTCACACATTGTGCATATATTGTGTCAATCGATTTTCATAATAACTCAATGAAGTGGGCACTGATGTAATCATCACACCCATTTCACAGCAGGGAAAAGTGATTAGGAACTTGCCCAACTGGTAAGGGGTAGAGTCAGAATTTGAATCCAGGCCTGTTGACTCTGAAGCCATGTTGACCTTTGCTATGATGAAACCCGGAGCCTGAGGGCTGATGGTGTTGGTTAGTAGCCAAGGTTCAGCGTAATGGCTGAAGAGCAGGTGATCAGGTCCGGAGCGTCTCTGCCTGGCAGCCACACAGGCCACACACCCCTCTGGGCTCAACCACCAGTCCAGCTCTGAGGCTGGGTGAAGCCTTTCCTTCCCTCCTTAGCAGGAGAGTGTATGAGGGGAAGTGGGGCCATTGCTGACAGGGTCGCTGCATAACATTCACAGTTGTGAGTGGCGCTCCCCGGAGCCGTGCAATGCAGAGGTCTGGTGGCTGGTGGCTGGCGGCAGTCTGTGAGATAAGGGAGGGCTGTCCCAAGTGAGGGAGTAGAAGGGATGCAGTCTCAGGCGACCTGGGCTTGGGCGGGACAAGTGAACCCAGGTTTCCCAACCACTGACTCCCCTGTGCCCAGTGTGTGTGCTCCCACAGCTTCCCCGTGGTTGAAGCCAGGAACCCAGGACAACCCCAGACACACAGCCACCGTGGGGAGAGCAGTCCCACTCCGGAACCTACACTAGTACTGTGAGTGCCAACTTAACCATAATGAGAGAGAAAACAGCTCTGCCCACCACACGGCTGGCATCTCAAGCCTTCGCTAACATGTTCTTAAGCATCATACCATTTGCCTTCGCTGAGGAACAATAATGAAAAGTCATATGTAACTCAATAAGGAGCTATTGAGGAAGGGGGCCGTGACATCACACACAGGGTCCTGCTTATGAGGCTCTGGGAATTCTCCTAAGGTTTCAGTACCAGAAAAGGCTGTCCTCCTGATCAATTGGGTTGTTTTATTTTTGACACAATTTTGATAACTTTTTTTTTTTAACAGAAGCATAACACACAAAAGTACAAAACCTGAAGTGTACAGCTTTTGAATTGCTCATACATGCTCACGCCTCCTGGCTCGCAGCGGAGAACATTACAGCGCCCAGGAGCCTCCCTCTCTTCCCTCTCAGTCAACACCCTCCTCCCAGGAGTCGCCACAATTCAGTCATCCCAGGTTTGCTTTTAATGCACAGGCGCTCCTGGGACTCTGGCTCCTGGTGGTGTTTCTTTCTCTGCTGTAGCCCCAGGAAGTCAGAATCAATTCTGGGGCCCAACTCCAGCAACTGTGCAGGAGGACTTCAAGGCGTGCATTTTCGAGATAGGGGCCCTTCCCGCCTTGTTTTATCTTATGTTCCTGTCATCTTCAATGGGGCCGAATGGTTAAAACAACTGTCGAGGAGCCAGTCCAACCTTCCGCATTGCCATTAACCAACGGTGTGATCTAAGCCAAGATGCTTAACCTCATTTAGTCTGTGTTCTTATCTATGAGATAACAGTACCTACCTCACAGGATTGTTCCAATGAATAATAAAGTAATCTATGTAAAACAATTAGCCCAGTATACAGTTTGTAATGTTACTCAATAAATGGTAGCCAATATGAGAATTTAAAACTTGTGTTGCTCTCCGTTGCCACCTCAAATCCACCTTTGGAACGATACAGGGATAAAAAGGAGTATGAAGATAAAACTCTCAGGTGTTCCAGACTTTTCCCATGTCCCTGTCAGACAAACACAGAGGAAACTGGAAATGTCATCAGAAGGGTGCCTGTTAGGATGGATTTAGGACAAGAGACATTAGTCTCTGAAGATTCACTGAGGCTGAAGAGACCTGCCTTACCCAAGGTCATGCCCTCCTGATGGAAGAGTTTATCCCAGCTCAAGAGCTTGTCATGTTAGGACCAGCTGAGGCCTGTGTTACACCTGCCACCCCGGCCAACCTGCTGCCCTCCCTCCTGACATGGGTAAATTCAGAGGGCGTCTCTAATCAACTTCTGTGCACGCAGTTCCCGCTGGGTCTGTCTCCCAGACACCCTCCCTGCAACAGTTGTAAGCTTTGATTATTAAGTGGCCCCACTTCTGACAGTCTAATGGGCATGTGCCCTCCCAGTGCCCTGTCTCCTCAGGGATGCCTCGAGACTTGGTCATCTGTAGAAGCTCATCGAAGTTAGAGACTGGGGGGAAACAGAGAAATCCTGATGTTTCCCCCAACACTGACAGAATGAAAAAAAGAAAAAAGAAATCCTACAAACCATTAAAGAGGAACAATCCAAATCCTACTTCTCAGAAGCACTTGGTATTGAAGTTGCTTCCTCCTGAAAGCTCTTTAGTCAAAAGTGGGATTTTTTGTTTTCCCCCTGAAGTCTCAAGTTAAGCAAAAAAGGAAAAAACCCACTGTTTGTTCTAAGTAAGAAAAGGTTCAAAAATCTTCAAGGCTAATGAAGATTGTAAATGTTAATAATAATGAAGCTCTAAGTTCAGGGATTTGAGCAGAGAGGGAACACACACAGAGGTGTCAAATCCAGCTTGCGAAATGTAACTTAAACTCCCCCTCCCTTTTTTTTTAAATCCTCACCCGAGGCTATTTTTTTCATTGGATTTTTTTTTTTTTTTTTTTGAGAGAGAGTGCAAGAGAGAGGGAAAGACAGAAATATCGATGTGAGAGAACACATCGATTGGTTGCCTCCTGCACTTGCCCCAACCAGGGTTCAGGAGGAGAGAAGCCTGCAACCAAGATACGTGCCCTTGACCAGAATCGAACATGGAACCCTTTGGTCCACAGGCCAACGCTCTATCCACGGAGCCAAGCTAGGGCTTAACCCTTAAAAACACATCGCCGAAACCGGTTTGGCTCAGTGGATAGAGCGTCGGCCTGCGGACTGAAAGGTCCCGGGTTCGATTCCAGTCAGGGGCATGTACCTGGGTTGCGGGCACATCCCCAGTAGGAGATGTGCAGGAGGCGGCTGGTCGATGTTCCTCTCTCATCGATGTTTCTAACTCTCTATCTCTCTCTCCCTTCCTCTCTGTAAAAAATCAATAAAATATATTTTAAAAAAAATAAATAAATAAAATAAAATAAAAGGAAGATAACAAAAAAAAAAAACACATGAACTCGTGCTTGTTTTCTTCAGGTGTAGATATTAAAAAGAATGCAGGTCACTGATCCAGGAGGAGTTGGTTAATACAATAAATCTTATGGGACTCAGGGGCAACTATTCTAGATTTTCAAAGAGGGTCCTCAGAGGCCCTTGACCCAGTTTATGATTGTGCACACATAAAGCGTGAATGCATCTTCAAATGTATATTTTACCACTTTGGGGGGTGCATAGTATAATAGCTATTTACCTGGGAAAAAATTTTTCCAAAATATTATTGGGGGTGCAGGGCAGGTGCTAGTAAGTGGAGGAGTAGGTGAGAGAAGCGATCCTCTCTGTGGAAATGGCTCACTTTCCTCTGATCTATGTTGCCAGTTTTAGCTTTATGAAGTTTTAGAGGAATCTGGTGTTGGATCTATTGACCAAGTTCATCATGATTACCTATTGTCAGATGAGAAATGTTCTGATTTCCAACTGACACCGTGCATGGTGGACACCAAGTTTCACACATTAAACTATCCTAGCCACCAAGATTATACTGGCTTTATTTGATATAACATAATTTTATTATTTTTTTCAACTCCCCACCAGAATCACATATTTGTTCACTTTACTTGTATGTGACCTAGAATGTGCTTACGACTTAAATAGGTTATCATATGACCATTCCTCTATACATATACTTTATTAAATATCAAAGTAGCTTTTCTTTTTTAATCCTCACCCAAGGATGTTCTTTATTGATTTAGAGAGGGAGAGGGAAGGAGAAAGAGAGGGAAACATTGATGTGAGAGAGAAACATCAATCTGTTGCCCCCAACCGAGGTATGTGCCCTGACCAGGAATCAAACCCACCACCATTTTGGTGTACAGGATGATGTTCCAACCAACTGAGCCATCTGTCTGGGACAAAGTGGCTTTTCTTTTTTAAGGGATCTATTGGTCTGCAGTGTCTCTACCTCAGTTCCCTTTTGTTGGTTATTTAAGAAATATTTTTAGGCCAACTGGTATAGTTCAGTGGATTGAGTATCATCCCGTTCACCAAAAGGTCTCTGGTTCAATTCCCGGTCAGGGCACATGCCCAGGTTGTGGGCTTAATCCCCGTTGGGGCGGGGGGGGGGAGCTGATCGATGTTTCTCTCTCAGGAGGCAGCTGATCAATGTTTCTCTCTCTCTCTCTCCCTCTCCCTTCCTCTCTCTGAAATCAATAATAACATAGTTTTATGCCCATAATTCTATTTACTTGCCTACTCAGTTCCCTTGAGCATCTGAACCAGGAAGCGAGATCCTTAGCGGCCATCTCATTGCTCCCTTTAATGTGCCGATGCACAAACCCAGGTCCAGAGTCCCTTTGAAGAGAGGGGGTGGTGGCTGATATAAATTCTAGAAATATTATTTTTGTTGTAAAGTTAACAGTGTCTACTTTTTTCCTTCTGATGATTTTTTAATAATAGCATCATCTTACAAAGTTACAGCGAGACTTGGAATTTAACTGGATGGCACAAAGTTTGCCAAACACAACCCAAGGAAGGATAAGATCAGAAAGAGGACCAGGCTGCAGCAGAAGACCGGGGCTTCATGCCTTGTTGTCACTTGGAATTTAATCTGTTATATTGTTAGTAATTTTTTAATAGTAACATCCTTGCCTGTCTGGCATGGCTCAGTGGTTGAGCGGCGGCCTATGAACCAGGAGGTCACAGTTTAATTCCTGGTCAGGGCACATGCCTGGGTTGCAGGCTCGATCCCCAGTGTGGGGCATGCAGGGGGCAGCCGATCAAAGATTCTCTCTCATCATTGATGTTTCCACCTCTCTCTCTTGCTCCCTCTCCCTTCCTCTCTGAAATGAATAAAATTATATTTAAAAAAAAAAATGAGCCCTACCCGGTTTGGCTCAGTAGATTGAGCATTGGCCCTTGGACTAAAGGGTCCTGGGTTTGATTCCTGTCAAGGGCACGTACCTTTGTTGCTGGCTCGATCCCCAGTCCTGGGGTCAGGGTGTGTGTGGAAGGCAACCAATTCATATGTCTCTTTCACATGGATGTCTCTCTCTCTCTCTCTCTCTCTCTCTAAACCCCCTCCATTCCACTATGGGAAACATATCCTTGGGGTGGGGGATTAAAATAATAATAAAAAAAAAGTAAAAAATAAATAAGTAAGTGCTACACGGCTAACAACACACACACAAAGAGTGGCGTGTGGCGTACACGAGGCTGGTTTCATTCCTGGCGGCGGAGACAACCAGGGCCAGGCCAGCTGAGAAAGTCCCAGGCTCCGGGGGCACTTCTCCAGGGAAGAACCAGAAACAAAAACGCCCTCTTCCTGCTGGGACTATGGAGTCGGGAGTCCCTCCCTCTGGAGCCTTTTAATAAAAAGCTCCGTGCTCAGTGGCTGGGGTTGGGGGTTGGGGGGGCTGGAGAGTGGTGCCCTGTGGAGGCTGGAACAGATGACCTCCATGGAATGAGCAGAGACAGCCCCATTCACACCATAAATAAGCCCGTTCTTATCTGCTCCCGTGTCCAAATTTTTTAGTCCAAAAGTATAGTCACCACGTCCCTTTCACTCTAGGCTTTTTGAGGAGACGTTTGTTTGTGTAATGAGAGCTTAGGTCAAGGAAGTTTGGTTCTTCTCCAAAACACTGAGGGAAAAATGAGCTGATTGTAAATGACCCAGCAGTTCTGGCCCCAAGGGCACAGGCCATCCAGTCCTAGGGCCCCGTGGTCCCCAGTGTGGACACAAGCCCTGTCCACATGGCACATGCCTGTGGGGCTTTTGCCGGAAATTTCATGAGAGGAAGTTGATCCGCAGAGGATAGGTTGGTAACTTCCTCCTGTGCATCTGCTAACATTTCGCCACTCTTCCAGTCTTATTTCAGAGAGAAGGGAGAGAGAGTTAGAAACATCAATGATGTCAGAGAATAATTGATCAGCTGCCTCCTGCACACCCCACACTGGGGATTGAGCCTGCCCGGGAATTGAACCGTGACCTCCTGGTTCATAGGTCAACGCTCAGTCACTGAGCTACACCAGCCGGGCCACTCTTCCAGTCTTTATCTAAAACACAAAGCATTGTCTCTATATCAGGGAAAGAATTCTCTGCATCAGGAAAATTCATTGCAATGCCACTGCGAGCATTACCATATCTCTATTTTAGGTCTTTATTTCTCTCTCTGCCAGGTCATTCAAGGACCTGAAGGTTTATCTCACACTCCAGAGACCTGTCCCTGGTTCTCAAACTGGCCTTTAAAGCAGACACTGACTTGTGCCCCAAAGACCGAACAATGGGTTCAAACTCTGACATGGGGAAGTATAGACAAAACTGGAGCTTTGATTAGAATATCTATAGAACTATCCCTCATATCTTCCCAATGGATTCTTTCCTTGATGGTTAAATTTGCAAGTGTTTCCCACAGGCCCTCTCCCAGGATTAAACTAATCTTTAGCTCCATTCCATTCTTTCTGAGAAGTTTAATAGCTCTGGAGCAGCGTTGCTCAATAAAGTATCATGCAGTTCACACATGCAAT
>NW_005873243.1:0-27054 GCF_000147115.1 Myotis lucifugus
TCTTCCTGGCTCACAGCCAAGGGCAGGTGAGGGGGCGGGGGCAGGGGAGCCATAGCACATCTCCCTGTCACAGACCCCCCGTCTATGCTCTCCCCACTCCTGGCATTTACCAGCAGCCCCCCAATAACCATGATGAGTCCCTAAAAGACAGCTCCACCGACACAGCGCATCGTTCATACCCTCCCCTCTCCACCAACATCAGGCACTATTTTCTGCTCCTCCTCCCACACCCATCATGTGGCCATGCCCCCCCGAGAAACGCTTCTCCCCATTTCACAGATGAGGAGGCAGGGCACCGGCGCTGGGTAGCTTTCCCCTGGGGGGAGCCGATATAGGGTTGAGCCTCAGACTGACCGGTTGGCAAAGTCACAAACAAGTCCCAGCTTAGAGGGCTCAGTCCCCTTAGCATAATTAGGCTTGACCTTATAACACTCCCTAGATCTTATCTGGGCAGCTCATGGGCTGAGGGAAGTACAGGAAGTGTAACTATGATCAAAACAAGTGAAACTCACAAGAACTGTAACTATGGTAACCACTGCATTGTTTACCTCTGACTATAAAATGGTTGGTGCGGCCTGAGCACCGGTGGAAGTCCTTCCTCCTGAGTTGGACTTACCCGCCTGGCCCCCCAATATTCCCAAATTATCTCGTCTTTTCTCTTTCATTTGTGTGCGGCTCCTCTTCCAGATCCTGAGCCCTGAACCACGCGGGACGTGCAGGGAAACACTGACAACATTCCCCACCACCCACAGTTATGAAACAGCGCAGCTGCTTCCGCCCACTGAACACACTTTGGGTATCGCCAGACGACCTGGGTCTCCTGAGCACCCCTTTGGCCTAACATTGACCACTCCCAGCATGCCTCTGGTGCGTACCTCAGCCCAAGTGGGCTGCCTCTGAACAGGGTTTCCCAAGGCCCCACCCCGGCCCCGAGCAAAGGGTGCTCTGGGTGCCCTCTTGCTCCCGCCCTCGGAGGAGCCTTGCCCTCTGGGAGCCCTGCCCCCACTCACTGCCTGGCCCTGAGGCCACTGAAGGGGGAGGCTGATGGCCCCGAGCCCCCAGCACGTGCCCCCAGAATGGGCAGGTAAACTGCAGGTGCTCAATGAGGAGCGATGATGGAGGAGCTGTGAGCTGAGTCCTGAGTGAAAGCTCCTTAGCTCAGCTCCTTAGCTCAGCTCCTTTCTGAAAGGCTCAGAAAGCCAAGAGCGGGTCCTTCCTGGGCTCTTCATGGTCCTGTGGCCCGGTTCACGCAGACCCGTGGGGGGTGGGGCGAGCTTAGTATGGGATGTTTCTATCAGACCCCTGGGGTGCTATAAAATACAGGATTCTGGGACTATGCTAGTTCCTTTTGTGTGAATCCTCCCCCGGGGGTATTTTTTCCATTGGTTTTCAGAGAGAGTGGAAAGGAGGGAGAGAGAGGAACAGCGATGTGAGAGAGAGACATTGACTGGTTGTCTCTCAGATGGGCCCAGACTAGGGCCAGGGGTGGAGCCTGCAACCGAGGTCTGTGCCCTTGACGGGAAGCAAACCTGGGACCCTTCTGTCGGAGGGCCCATGCTGAGTCAAACCGGCCAGGCACTTTTTAAAAATAATTTTTAAAAACCTGAATTCCCAACCACCCGGGCATGAGACGGGTGGTGGGCCGATGGTCGGTGTGGGTCATGAGGGGGGCGGGGCACTCCAGTTCGAAAGGCCCCATCGACGCCTCCTGAGCCCGAAGAGAGACCCCAGGCCGAGCTCCGAGACGCCAGCCCAGACGACGGCCTTGGGTGGCACCCCTGGACCGCGCGTGCCTGGCACCCCACTGCCCCGTCCCCTCCCCCAGAAGCCCGTTCCCCTCCGCTGGGGAAGCCACGCTTTGCAGGGCCCACGGACAGTGGCAGACCGGGGGTGGATTTGTACCCGCTCCTGGCTGGTTCCTCGGTCGGCCGCCCTCCCTGAGCCTGTCTCCTCTTCTCACTGTGGGTTTTGTGTGAGCTTGTTAATCCTCACCAGAGGGTATTTTCCCATTGATTTTTAGGGAGAGTGGAAAGGGTCGGGGGAGAGACAGAGAAACATCGATGTGAGAGAGACACAGTGATTGGTTGCCTCCTGCACGCGCCCTGACCAGGGCCCGGGACGAGGAGGGCCCTGCAACCGAGGTACATGCCCTTGACCGGAATCGAACCTGGGACCCTTTGGCCCACACTCTAACCACTGAGCCATACCAGCTAGGGCACCACTGTGGATTTTTAAAAATATATATTTTTTATTTATTTTAAAGAGGGAGAAAGAGAGAGAGAGAAACATCAATGATGAGAGAGACCCATGGATCAGCTGCCTCCTGCACATCCCACACTGGGGATGGAGCCCGCAACCTGGGCATAAGCCCTGACTGGGTATTGAACCCTGACCTCCTGGTTCATAGGTCGACGCTCAACCACTGAGCCCCGCCGGGTGGCCACCACCGTAGGTTTTTGTCAATGGGAAGTTATTGACCGGCACAAATTTCAAAAGGTTCAGACAGAGCAAGGCAGGTGTCACCGCCATCAGCCCCAGACCCCGGCTCCCTCCCCCAGAACCCCCACTGCCGTCAAGTCCGAGGAGAGTGGGTTTGTCCGAGATAAACACAATGGAAGTTTCAACCACAGAGCGGGGGTCCCGTCGGGGACTTGGGGGTCTGAGGCTCCCTCCCGGCGACGCCAGGCGGACGGTGCTGAACTCCGTGTCACACAGTGTTTGCTCAGCCCGGCGGAGCCTTCGGGTTCAAAGGCGCCTTGCATACACGACTTCCTGCTCGTTTCCTGGAGAAGCCTGGCTCCTTCTCGGACTAATGCTTTCAATACTCACATGGGCCCTGACCGGTGTGGCTCAGTGGATAGAGATCGGCCTGCAGACCAAAGGGTTCCCGGTTGGATTCCGGTCAAGGACATGTACTGCGGTCAAGGGCACGTACCGCGGTTGCAGGCCCCTCCCCGTCTGGGCCCTGGTCCGGTTCGTGCAGGAGGCAACCCATCGATGTGCTTCTCTCACATCCATATTTCTCTCTGTCTTCCCCTCTCTCTTCCACTCTCTGAAAATTCATGGAAAAATATCCTCCGATGAAGATGGAAAAAAAACCACACAGGGCGATGGCCATGAGGCCGCGCTCCGGGAACGATGCTGTTTGGACCAGAATCCATTCTCTCCGTGTTAATCCAATTAGCTCCCGCGCCATCCTGCTTCGTTCATTCGCAGCTCCGTCGTCCTGAGAGCTCGGGTCTCGCTCCCAACTGGTGTCGCCTCCCCTCGTTACTGCGAGTATTAGACAGGCTGCGTCCCTGGTCAGAAGCGAAAGCTGGGCAGGTCGGAGCACGCCCTCCTCCCGAGGGAAACCCATCAGGGGACGCACCACAGGCCTCGCTGGAGGCGGGAAGGTGAGGCGGGAACCAGATGGAGAGGAAAAGTGGCGGCCGCCGTCCAGTCACAGCCACAGCCACACACACTCGCCACAGCTCGTGAAAGACCCGGGCGGCCCTCCTCCCAGTTACCCGCTAACAGCGGCCCCCCTTCCAGCTGCTGAACTTGGAGGTGACCCCGTCAGCGACCGAGGGGCACAGTGACAGGCAGCCCGGGAAGCAGGACGATGGACCTGCCTGCACACACGGGTCCCTCCTGGAGCCCCGAGGGCAGCTGGGGCTGCCGCCTCCTCTACAGAAGTGAGACCCTTCAAGCCACCGTCCCCCCCCATCACTGCAGGGAGGGCAGGGCCTGAGGGTGAGTCCGCGCAGCCTCTGTCGCCAGGTGGGCACCGCCCAGGGGAGGCCTGAGGCCAGGAGGCTGCGACAGACACCCCCCAGGCGTTGCTCATGTGTTTCAGCCCAAGAGAGAACACAGCCCGGGTGTCACCTCCAAGTCCCAGGAAGTGGGTGGAGGTGGGAGGGGCAGCCCAGGCACCCCTCGCCCCAGGAGCAGCCACCCTTCAATTAGCCAGAGGCTTCCCCCGATACCTGCCCCCCAGGGCCTGGCAGCAGGTGAGCAATTAGCGCCCCAGCATCCTCCCTGCACCCCCCGCTCCAGTCCCTTGGGCGATTCACCATCTGGCACCGGGTGGGGCCGCCAGGGATGGGTCCTTGGAGCAGGTCACAGGCACCTTGCCTGGTGGGAGGCGGCATTGGCGATGCCCACGTCCTGGGCCCTGCCTGGTGGGAAAGGAGGCTGGACCACCCTTTCTGGGCCTCGTGAGTCTGCCCTCGGGGTTCTCAGGTGTGACCCCAAGGGCTACTCCCAGGAGGAAAAGCCGTGCCCCCCGCCCCACAGGGGAAGAGATGGGGACTTGGCCAGGGAGTCGGACCTAGCCCACCAGCCAGAGCCCCCGGAGCCGCGCTCTGCCCCAGGGGCAGCGGGCAGGGGCAGCCAGCCGGACCCTGCACCCTTGGTCATATCCTCTGTGCTTCCGGCACAGTCACATGGCCTGTGTCTCCCTGTGAGTGGGAGTGAGCTCCCAGACACACAGGTCTACCCCAAGTCCATCAGAAGAGGGACCCATGGCCCTAGCCGGTGTGGCTCAGTGGATAGAGCGTCGGCCTATGGACCAAAGGGTCCCGGGTTCGATTCCGGTCAAGGGCATGTACTTGGGTTGCAGGCTTCCCCCCAGCCCGGGCCCTGGTCAGGGCTCTTGCCGGAGGCGACCAGTCAATATGCTTCTCTCACATCAATGTTTCTCTCTGTCTTCCCCTCTCTCCCCCTCTCTCTAAATATCAATGGGAAATATCCTCTGGGGAGGAATAACAAGAACGAAGATGGAGGAAGAGGAGGAAGAGGAGGAGGAGGAGGAGGAGGAGGGGGAGGAGGGGAAGGGGGAGGGGGAGGGGGAGGGGGAGGAAGAGGAGGGAGAGGGAGGAGTGGCACCCATGAAAGCCTGTCATTAGCCCTGCACCTGAACGTGGAGGGCAGAGGGCAGGGGTGGGCAGGGCCGGGAGTGCCACCCCCTGCGTGTCCCTAGTGCCCCCGCCCCTCCCAGGCCTGTCTCTGTCTCCGGCAGATCCGCTGGCTCCACCGCAGGCTCCGTCTGGGGAAAATCGGGATTCCATCCCAGGCCCACGGAGTCTCCAACCACAGACCTGTCGTGACCACACACACATCCCCTCCACGGCCTGAGACCGGCCTCCCGTGTCCTCCTCGCCGCCCCCTCTCTCCGTCGCCAGCAGAGCTCTGGTGCCTGGCCTCTCCCCGGGGCTGTCCTCCCTCCCGTCCGCTCTCGGGCGATGCCCCACAGCCCCGCAGCCCCTGCCTCTGGGGTCCTTCGTTAGGGCGGCCCCAGGACACCCTGTCACCATGACACTGAGAAGGCCGGCTTGCGAGGGGGCCGGCGTCACTTCCTGAGTCTCTCATTCCGAGAGGGCTGGGAGCAGCTCTGAGACCCCCATCCGGCTGGTGACCAGCACGAGCGGAGCTGTGAGTTTTCAGCGGCTCCCGCCTCGCACAGGAGCAGCTGCCGGGGATTCCACCGGAAAGCAGGCCCGGGGCCCGGCCGGCGTGGCTCAGTGGTTGAACCAGGAGCTCATCATTTGATTCCCGGCCAGGGCACGTGCCCGGGCTGCTGGCTCGATCCCCAGTGTGGGTGTGCAGGAGGCAGCCGATCCATGATTCTCTCTCATCATTGATGTTTCTCTCTCTCTCCCTCTCCCTTCCTCTCTGACATCAATAGAAATATATTTATATTTTTTTTTAAAGAAAGAAAGCTCCAGGTATGATGAGCAGGAGGGTGGTTTGGCGCCTGCATTTCTAATGGGAGGCAATGCTGACATTTATTTGAAGTTAATGCAAATAACAATGGCATTTCCCCCACTCGAGTGCATAGCACCCGGAGTCCTGTACTTCTGGCTCAGATGGTCTCTGAGGGGCCCCCAGCACGGGTGTTCCCTGCACTGGGGGGTCGGGGGCTTTGTGTCGTGTTCACACCACCCAGGGGCGGGGCCAGCAGCTCCGAGTCCGGGCTGTGCTCCTTGCACAGTGTGCAAACTTGGGCACGCGTGTCCCCCATGGAGCCTCGGCCTCCCACTCTAGGTGTGGGTACGCCCACGGCATCTGCTTCAGTGCGCCCTTGGGAGGGCTGCAGAGGGAAGACCTGCTCAGCTACACGCCAGCTCCCGGCTGCCACTGACGGGTGTCAGCGCCAATGGACAGTCGTTTGACTGATTTCTTTTCTCTTTGGGTCTCTGGTTTGGGGAGCGTATCCAGGAAAAGAAAGCACTGTTTCTGTTGTTGTTATTAATCCTCACCCGAGGATATTTCTCCATTGATTTTTGAAGAGAATGGAAGGGAGGGGGAGAGACAGAGAGAAACATCCAGGTGAGAGAGACACGTCAATTGGTTGCCTCCCCCACATGCCCTGACTGAGGGCCTGGGATTGAACCTGCAACCCAGGTACCCACCCTGGACCGGGAATCGAACCCTCGACCCTTCAGTGCTCTGGCCGACACTCTAACCACTGAGCACACAGTCCAAGGCAAAAGAATTCCTTTTTGACGAGCGAACGTCTGCTCTGCAGTGGCACACTGGCCGGAGAGTGGTCAGGGAGGGGCAGGCACACTGGCCGGAGGGTGCGCAGGGAGGGGCAGGCACACTGGCCGGAGGGTGGACAGGGAGGGGCAGGCACACTGGCCGGAGGGTGCACAGGGAGGGGCAGGCACACTGGCCGGAGGGTGGTCAGGGAGGGGCCGGCGGAAGGCTCCTGACTGCTGGGCCTGCCTCGGAGCTGGCCTCCGGGTGGGCTGTCCTGAACTGGAACCTCCGTGCGCACAGGGAGCCTGTCTGTAACCCAGAACCCATTTCCTCTCATCACACGCAGGGAAAGGATCCCCGCGTCCCCAGGAACCTGAGAAGGGAACTTCACAAAGAGGCATGTGTGTTCTGGTTACACCCGCATGGACGCTGCTGGCTGCAGGCGTGTGTTCTGGGCAGGACACGGAGGCTCTGGGCAGGTCATTATTGCCCCATGTAGGGGGGGGGAGTCGGGGCATCAAACGGGGCGTGGCAATAAGGTTTGCATCCTGCAGACCAGGCGCCCTCTCTGTCTGGTTTCTCCCCCCGCCCCCAGGGGCTAGCAGTGGTTCTCAACCTGTGGGTCGCAACCCTAAGACCATCCTGCATATCAGATATTTACATTACTATTCATAACAGTAGCAACATTACAGGTATGAAGTAGCAACGAAAATAATTTTATGGTTGGGGGTCACCACAACATGAGGAACTGTATTTAAAGGGCCAGAAGGTTGAGAGCCACTGGGCTAAGGCATCAGGAAATGACGCATCGTAACACACGGCTCCATTCCTGCAGAAGCTCCCGGGTGGGAGGTGAAGGTGTGCCCTCCCCTGTGTGGGGCTGGCGAGCAGAAGGGCTTTGAGGAAAGCTTCTGATTTGCTGCAAACCCAAGTTCCTGGTGTATCCACGCCCGTCAGGACCGTCTGGGTGGTCAACGCCCCCGGGATTCGGGATTTGGTGAGCGGACGCTGCCTCCGGGCCAGAGGAGCATGCGCCCCTGCACCCTCTCCAGGGACCTGGGTCCCCCTTGGGTGTGGCCGTCTCCCGTGAATGCTTCCCCAGCTGTAGGCAGGACCCCCACCCACGGGGTTCCGGGTGTTTGTCTCTCTCCCCAGTCCTGGGTCTCTCCTTTCTGTCTGTTTTAGCTGAGTTGTTGGCACGTGTTCGATGTTATAAATCCATTCTTGGATGTGGGTGGAGCATCCTCTATAAATAAATGCTAACCTGAGGCACCTTCCCGACAGCCCCCCTGGCGGACCCAGGTCGATGCTCCACCCATTGGGCGACCCGGCCAGGGCGCCAGGCCTACTTATCAGCCACCTCTGGAGGCCCCACTGACCAACGCACAGGCCTCCGGCACAGCTCCGCTCCCCGACTTTTCTCCTATTTTACACTTGCACGCACACCCCGTACATTCACGTGCTGCAGATTTCAAACAGGCTGCCCTTTGTTCTCGGTGCGGTGCTTTCTTACATTTCACGGAATCAATCAACAGACAGGTGGCTGGGTTTCTAGAAACACCAAAGGGGCGATGGTTTTATTTCCGCTTACAGGACTCATTTCCCCCCGAGCTAATCATTAAAGCTCAACACGGCCCATGACAGCAAACCCAGCCCAGCCAACGGCTGTGCCGATGGTCTCCAAACAGCCAGGTGTTTAACCAACAGACCACTGTCCATTTGGACCAAGCGGCCTCGGGTCAGACGATAATCCCACACTGTTGCCCCGGCCCCTTGCTGGGTGACAACGGTCTGCCTGTCACCTGTCTGTGTATGTGGACAAGTGCATATGTGTGCGTCTCAGCTCAGGGACCAGACAAAAATGCAGGCTGAACAAGACGGTAACAGTAGCTCCTCCCCTGGGTTTAAAGGCTGAGAGGACCATGGCTGGGGGGGCCCGGAGTGCAGGGACGGGGGGAAAGGCAGGGACGAGGGGTCTGTCTCCTGCCAGGCCGGCCTGTCCTTACTTCAGACTCAGCAACAGGCCGCACCCCAGGCCAGCTTAGAACCATGGGGAGACCCCCCCGCCCCCCGCCTGCCCCCAACTAGCTCCTTTGTGACCCGAGGCCCAGATTCAGATCAGCGGTCATGGTAGCGGAGAGCGCCTGGGATTGGGGGGCTAAGGCTTCCATCACATCATTACAGAGTGTAGGGGTGCAGATTGGGGGGGCGGGGACTAAGACTTCCATCCACATCAATACAGAGCTCAGGGGTGCAGCATGAAGGTGGGGGGCAGGAGCTTCACGCCTCTCCAGGAACACATTCCGAGCCTTCCCTCGAAGCTGGGGGGAGGGGGTTAGCAGGAGGGCCTTGAGGCCAAGGTGAGGAGGGCTTAGTAGGGGGGAGGCCCTCCGGGAACCCCAGCGAGGCTGCTCCTGCTCCCAAGAGGCCCCCACACTGGGGGCCTTACCCGCCTCTCCTCCGGGACTGGACTCCGGCCGGCTCCCTGTCCCTGAGCCAAGTCCAGGGGGCCTGTCCGACCTCGAGGAAGACCCGATGTCGCCCTCTCCCAGTCTGTGCGGGTCTTTCCGCCAACTCCCAGCTCTCCAACCCCGCAGACGAGCCGAGCCGACCCCCGCGCAAGTCCCTCGGGTGCCGGTCCGGTCCCTGCGCTGCCTACCTGGTGCCGTCGGAGCCCCCAGCATCGGTACCCGAGTCGCCCGGCCTGGCCCCCGCTTTGCGCGTAGCTCCTTCCCAGGCCCACCAGGCGCGCTTCGAGGTGGGGAGGCAGGGCGCACGGCGGCCCCGTCGAGGCGGGTTATATGGAGGCTCGCAGGGAGGGGGTGGCCGCGGCGGGAGCGCCTTCTGAGGCCGGCGGGCGGGAGCAGCGCGGAGCGCCGGGACCGGGCCAGGGCCCTGGTTGTGCCGGGCGCTCCGCCCCCCCACCCCCCCAAGCTGGCCGCATCCGAGTTGGGACCCGGTGCGCTCCGCCCCGCCTCCTTCCCGCCGCCTTCCCGCCGCCTTTTGGCGGGTGTCACCCCTGCGGAGTCTGGGACCCCCAGGCTGTTCGAGGGCAGGGAGCGGGTCCGCCTGCTGGTGAAACGAGAACGCAACCCTCCAGCGGCTTGAGGCGCGGGCGAAGGCGCGGGAGCCCAGGAGGGCAGCAGGGATGCCGACTCCGCGTCCCGACGCCTCCCTTCCCCCAGACGCCGTTTCTTCCCGGCACCCGGCCTCTCCTCTCCCTCGTAGTAGCGCTGGGCTCCTCCGCGCTCCGGGCGCCTGGAATCCACCGTCGGGAGAAGCGCCGCGTATGGGGGAGGGGCAGCATCCCGGCCACCGAGTGTCCACACTGGCTGTGTCCTGCCGGGCACGTGGGTGCGGGTCCAGGCCCCCCAGTGTCCGCGGGCTGGGGGGTTGGGTGCAGCCGCTTTCCTCGGGTGGCTCCAGCGGCTCCTCGGCCAAGGAGGGGGCGCCCCCCCGCCCCCCGCCCAACGAGCCGAGGTCAGGACCACGCCAGGCCCGCGCGGCCTTGCGGATCCGCCGGGCCCCTCTGGGCAGGACTCGCGGCCTCAGCCCGGAGGCTGTGTTCCAGGCCCCTACGGAGAAACTGCAGACGCTCCGGCCGCGTCCCGCACCTGCTCCCTCCCCGGCCACAGCCTCGGGCCCGGGGCGCCGTTTGCTGCGCTGTTGGCACAGGCGGGCCCGGTGTCCACGGCAACACGCGGGTCCCGCGCCGGGCACTGCTCTCCGCGCCCAGAACTGCCCGAGGCCCAGTTTCCCTCGGGCTGCGGAGCCCGTGGCCTCGTGTAGGACGAGTTTGGAGCGGCCTTGGGCGGCGGCACGGGCCTTGCGCGGCCGGCTGGTGCTCAGACGGCCCCTTCTCTCCCTCAGCCCCGAGGCAAGGGTGACCCGCGCGTCAGTGTGGCCCGTGGAACCGCGCGCCCGCCGGGCTGGCCAGGCCGGGTTCTCTGGCCCCGCGGGTCTGCGCCTCACCTGGCGCCGAACCCCCACGCGCTCTATCGCTCACTTGTTAGCGGGGCGGTGGGCGCACCAAGAAGACTTGCCCGGGGTGACAGGCCGGGGAGAGCGAAGGCCAGCCGGCTCCGTGGAGTAGGAGGGTGCACGCATCCCCTACCCGCTCGTTCTGGGAAGTTGGGGGGTGGGGGCGCCCGCTGGGAGCAGCCCCTGGGCTGGGCGCGGAGGTACCGGGAGGACTCGGGCGGTCTCGGTTATCAGAACAGGGGCAGGCGCGGGGTCTGGGTGCGCGCGATCTGGCGAGCGCTGGGGTGCCGGCGGGCCTCACGGGAGGCGCTCGGTGGGGAGCTGGTGAGAAGGGAATACGATCCAAGTGGGCGCGAGGACACGGCTCACGCGCTCAGGGGTGGGTAGCAAAGACCGCACAGCCAGCGCCCACGCGGGTGCGCGCTCCGTCGTGCGGAGGGTGGGCGCGGTCCACTCGCTGTCCTCGCGGAATAGGCGTCAAATTCGTTCACCCCGATCTGAGCTGCACCAGAGCGCGAGTCTCGGGCTCGCTGCGAGGGGGGTCGGGGACTCGCTGCAGGCAGGGAGCCTGATTTAGCAACAAACAAACAAACAAAACAAAGAAAAACGAAAGTTTATGCACCATGTACAAAACATATGTACATACACTATTATATATTAGCATACAAATACATGTTTTATGTAAATATGTTTAGGCATAACGTATTTACGTGTAAATATAAATACAAATATAAATACACAGAACATAGGCCGGCCAGTTAAATGTAAATTTCAGATAAGCGGGTAATTTTTTAGTATGCGTCCCATGCAGTATTGGGGAACATATTTCTACTAAAAACGATTCGTTGTTTATCTGTAATTCAAATGTAAGTGCGTGTCCTGCGTTTTATCCCTGGCTGGAGGGAGGCACCGCTGAAATCCCGGGTCGCAAGAAGCGGGGAGGCGCCCGGACAGCGAACTACAAGCCCCACAATGCCCCGCGGGCGCCCGGGCCCTGGTAGGCTGTGGCGCGCTTCCCGCTCTCCGTCACTTCCGGGCGCGGGCTGGCGGTTGCGGCGGCTCCGAGTGCTCTGCAGCGTGGGGTCCGGCGCGGCGGGCGGCTTCGCCATGAACTTCTCCGAGGTGTTCAAGCTCTCCAACCAGCTCTGCAAGTTCTCCCCGGACGGCAAGTACCTGGTGAGCGGCCGCAGGGCCCGGGCCGAGGTCGGGCCCTCCGTGGGGACCCCGGATAGGGGAGCCGGGGCGGCCGCGGGGCCCGGGGATCAAGGCAGCTTGGGAGTCGGCAGGGGCGGGATGCGGGCAGGGGACACGGACAGGTGGCCTGGGCAGTAGCCTTGGGCAGGGGACCCAGACGGGTGGCTTGGCAGTGACTCTGGGCAGGGCACCCAGACGCGTGGCCTGGGCAGTAGCCTTGGGCAGGGGACCCGGACGGGTGGCCTGAGCGCCGGACCTGGGCAGGTGCCGCCTCCCGCACCTGGGTTTCCACCTGCCGCGGGCTGATGGAAGCAGCGCTTTCTGTACACACAGGAGACAGCGGCTGCTGGTGGTTATTTTGCCACAAAAAGGCAAACACACAATCTGTCTTCTGTGAAGGGGCAGGGGCAGCTGCTGTGACACCCTTCCCAGCCGTCTTTGCTGCTGCCGCTAACTAGCGTTCCGTGTCCCGGCAAAGAGCGCTGTCCGCACCGCCGGGCCGGGAGCCGTTCCTTCCAGGGGTGCAGAGTGGTGAGCTGCCCCCTGCATGAAGCCTGGGACCGGGGCGACCAGCAACCCCGGAGGACGGGGAACAGGTCACTCAGACACAGCTGGACTGTGCAGGAGAGGCCTCAGGGGCCCTGGCTCTAGTGGCCAGAGCCGCCTCCCTCGCCTGCCTGTTAGGCCTTTACTGGAATTCCTGTCTTTAGATGCCATCAGCAGGGTGAGTGATCTGGGAGGACGCATGCGTCTACGTTGTCCTCTAGGCAAGGGCATCCAGGGGTTCAGCATAAGGATTCCAGTAAACTCCCGGGGGTCTGCACGGGTCTGCAGGTGCACAGGCTTGTTGGAAAGGTCAAGGATGGGGCGCCGCCTTCGACACTCCCCCAAGTCTCCCCTGAGTCGGAATGCCGATGCACAGGGCAGGTGCCTCCCACACACTGCCTTTTACGGAATGTCCTCCCCACCACTTTCCAGCCAAGTCTCTTGTGCGCCCCAGCAGCTCAGGTTTTGAAAGATGCCAGGAAGACCAGGGTGTGACCTCAGAATCGGGGGTGGGGGTCAGGTGGGGGTTGGGAGGTAGTTGTCATTGGAAAGCCATTCAGAGAAAGAGCCGTGCCTTCTAAACAGTGTTTTTCGTTCCCTTTACCCTTTGTTGACTGGCACCTCATGGCTCTCTTTCGGTTGGAGCTGTTTCTAACATCCCTTTATTCTTGTCCAGGTCTCTGAAGACATTACATGGTTGCCTTCTTTACGGAGGTTTTATTCAAAGTTACAGAAAATAGTGTTCAGCTACAAAATGCAACGTGTTCTTTAGCTTCAATGGCTCTCCAGAAACCTGGGTACATTTTTCAAAGTGCCCCCTACTCCCACAAGTTAGTTTTTTAAAAAAAGAAATCATTTATGGAAATTCCAGTGAGTTATAAAGAGGAAAATTATATTTCCTTGCTTAATTTTGCTACTTCTTTGATTTTTACACTCTGGTTGAGTATTGTGAGACACTTGAAAGTCATGTTAGTGGGATCCTGTTCTTCAAACTCTATCTTAGCCCTGGCCCGTGTGGGTCCGTTGGTTGGCATGGTTCTGTGCACGGCAAGGTTGCTGTTCGATTCCTGGTCGGGGCACATGCCTGGGTTTTGGGCTGGATTCCCCTTAGGGGTGTGCAGGAGGCAGCCCATCCGTGTTCCTCTCTCACATCGACGTTTCTCTCTCTCTCCTCCCTTCCTCTCTCTCTAAAAAGAAATAAAAACCCATTAAAAATCTTTAAAAAAAACAACCCTCTATCTTAAATACTGGCGAAGGTTAGGTCCATGTTGCCATTTTTAATATCTTGCAACAGATTTAATACTATTTTTCCCAAGAGTTGGTACAAATACTCCACCTCCTAGGGAATTCATTGTAACTGACACAGTGTTCAAAGCTACACCATGAAAAAGTTAGCACTGTGACACATATTTGTTCTAATCTGCAATAGCCCTCCTCCTCCCTTTTTATTTTTAAATATATATTTTTATTGATTTCAGAGCGACATGAAGAGAGCGGGAGAGAGAGAGAAACATCAGTGATGAGAGAGAATCATGGATCGGCTGCCTCCTGCACGCCCCCTACTGGGGATTGAGCCCGAAACCCAGGCAGGTACCCTTGACCAGAATCGAACCTGGAACCCTTGAGTCCGTAGCCGACACTCTATCCACTGAGCAAAGCCGGCGAGGGCTCCTCCTCCCTTTTCTACGGAAAACGCGTGTGGCTTTCTTTTTCTGAATGGATGTTCATAAAACACAAACCAGTTCTCTGTAATTAGCAGTTAGAAATGGGTTCCTGACTTTTACACTGTCATGTCCTCTACAGTCAGCAGAGTATACTCAGACAGGAATCATTTGCTTAGATACGGGTGCTGACATGGACACAGGGACTGTATCTTTCAGGAAGCAGTGTTGACACGCGCAGTTCTATAGTCAGGACCGGGAGTAAGCGCCCTCCTTATTGTCAGCACGACCACCCACGTCCCGTCATTTCTGGTCCCCACACGTGTGGGCTTTCCCCACCGAGCACTTCCTGACACCACCTGGCCTGGCCGTCCTGCCTCTTCACTCAGTTCTGCCCTTTCTCCCCGGAGGCAGCCTCAGATCCCAGGTGAAGGGCTCAGTCCCACGGGACTGCCAGGTCCGACACCAGGCGGGGGTGGTAGGTGCCCAGGTGACCCACAGCCTCTGTCCGACTCGGCTGCAGTGGGAGGTTCCCACCACCCCTTCCTCGGGTTCCATTCATTCGCTAGAGCAGCTCACAGGACTCGGGGAAACACTGGCTTCCTCACCAGCTCCTTAAAGGCTGTGGTAAGGGACACGGGTGGCCAGCCCCTGCGAGGCATAGGGCGCGGTGGGAGGGGCCTGGTGCAGGAGCTCTGTCCCCGTGGATCGGGTGCCACCCTCCCCGCGTGATGTGTTCTCCCACCCGGAGGCTCTCCCGCAGGTCTGATCTGCCCTTCACTGCGTTTGCACCCTCCTCCCTCCCCAGGGAATGGGGTACGGGGCGGAAATTCCAAACTTCTGATGACCTGGTCTCTTGTGACCAGCCCTCACTCAGGGGCCACCCAGGAGGCCCCCTCCCCCGCGTCCCCTGGTAGAACACAAGAGGCCCCTGTCACCCAGGGAGCTACAAGGGTCCCAGGAGCACTGCCGGGACCTGGGGGCAGACGGGGGATAGTTCCTGTTGGCTCACACTAGGTGAACGGCATTTAGGAAGCGCCCTGACATTTGCACAATCTAAGACACATACTGACTTCCTGTTGGTGTGGCTCAGGCTTAGGTTTGGGACAAAGGGGAGCTGTCATTTCTGTGGTCATTGCCACCAACAGCTGTGAGGCCTGGACCCTGTGCACCCTACAGCTGGTCTGCAGGTGACCAGCAGGCGAGGGGGCAGCTCACGGCAGAGCCTCTCTGGTGCTTTTCCTCCTCACGTCTAGTTCTGTCGTGCCCTTAAGAAAGGAGCGGACAAGCCCTGGCCGGTGTGGCTCAGTGGATAGAGCATCAGCCTGCGGACTGAAGGGTCCCAGGTTCGATTCTGGTCAAGGGCACATGCGTGGATGTGGGCTCGATCCCCAGTGTGGAGCGTGCTGGAGGCAGTCGACCCATGATTCTCTGTCATCATTGATGTTCCTTTCCCTCCCACTCCCTTCCTCTCTGAAATCAATAAAAAAAAATACATATTATAAAAGGAATAGGAAAGGAGCAGATAATTACTTCAGCAGAGAGTGTTAAAATAATACTTTATGCTGAAATGTAACAGTTTTAACATCTGTTTGTATATTTCAACTCTATCTTCTTATTGACTCATTTTCAGAATGGGTCGTGTACTTGGTGGTAAACCTGGAACCTTCTAGATCAGGGGTGGGCAAACTTTTTGGCTCAAGGGCCACAATGCGTTCTTAAACTGGACCGGAGGGCCGGAACAAAAGCATGGATGGAGTGTTTGTGTGAACTAATATAAATTCAAAGTAAACATCATTACATAAAAGGGTACGGTCTTTTTTTTTTTTTTTTAGTTTTATTCATTTCAAACGGGCCGGATCCGGCCCGCGGGCCGTAGTTTGCCCACGGCTGTTCTAGATAGAAAACATGTCAGAGAGGAGAGAGGCCACAGGTTTCCCCACGCAGGCGCCCCTCTGCGGAGCCCCCCCCCCCCGGCAAGGACAATCAACGGCTTCTTTTCCGTGTTCTAAGGCCTCCTTGCGGTGCAAGTACCGCCTTGGTGGTCCGGGAGGTGGGCAGCCTCTCAGATCCTCCAGCTGTACAGCTGCCTGGACCAGATCCAGCACGTGGAGTGGTCGGCCGACTCCCTCTTCATCCTGTGCGCCATGTACAAGCGGGGGCTGGTGCAGGTATGCAGCCGGGCGCCGTCCCGGGTGAGCCCTGCAGACCCCCCGCTGCCCTCTGCCCTTCTGGCTTGAGAAAAAGGCCCCTCAGAGCCGCTCCCTGTGAAAACTGGTAGTTCTCTCAGTTCAAGTCCTTCCAAATGGGAAACACTTCAGTATTCTTTTTTTTTTTTTCCGAAGATTTACCTTTATTGTTGAAAGTACTGCAGATGTCCCCTTTGTTTGCTGTTTTCCCATTGACCTCGCCACCCCGCCCCGCCCCTCCCTGCACTTAAATGTCCCTCACCTGGAACCGAATAGCCGTTGGGCCGCAGGCAGAGCGTGCAGACCAGGGCGAGCAGCTGGGGCGTGGGCATTTGGGGAGCCCTGAGACGAGGCTTTGTTTGGGAGCTTGGCCATTGCGGCATTAATGACCCCTCCCTTCACCCCCAGAAGGGTGGGGACTGGTGGTGTGCCCGCCGGCCCGGCGTAGAGAGAGGGGGGACAGCTTCCCGTGCCTGGACCGCAGTGGTTTTAGGGTCAGTGCTGCCCTGGTTGGTTTGTGATCCGAGTCTCTCCTGGGCCAGGTGTGGTCGCTGGAGCAGCCCGAGTGGCACTGCAGGATCGACGAGGGCTCCGCGGGGCTGGTGGCCTCCTGCTGGAGCCCCGACGGGCGCCACATCCTCAACACCACCGAGTTCCACGTGAGTGGCCCCTGCCCCTGCCCCGCACAGCGCGCTCGGACATGAGCCCTGAACTCCCTCGGGGACTTTGGGGGTTATTTATGTCAGTCGTCGGAGCACAGCAAGCCCCTAAGTGGTGATATTTAATCTTCTTGCCCAGTTTTAAAGGAAAATGAACACATTTTTAAAAAGTAAACCCTAAGTCACATTTTAAGGCTTTGAACAGTTCTCTATTGTTAAGGAACTTAATAGAGAATGTGCATCGGTATAAACTGATTTACATCTTTCCGAGGGGGTGTCTGACCTGGTGTCGGTGACCGCATCCTTGGTTTGTTCTTCGAACACCCCGCTGGCGGTTCTGCCCGGTGGGGCCGGGGCTGAGTGTGGCGTCGTGTGAGGTCTGAGTAAATCCGAGAGCTCAGCGGGGCCTCCCCCTCCCGGGTGCATCCAGTGAGGGCACGGCCTGTGCCGGGTGCCCGGGGCCCGCGTGCATTTTGGAGACAGAAAGGTGCGCAGATCCCGCTCCTGCGCTTTTCTGAGGCGCCTTAGGCCCCGGCATGTGGGCCTGACCCCGAGTGTGGTCGGCGGGCGGGGCTGCGGGCGGCGTGGCGCTGGCTCCAGGCTCGGCCAAGCTGACCGCACGCACGTGGGGCGGGCACACTGATTCCCAGCGACCCTCGGGGTTCACTCGGCTTTTTCAAGGGCCCCTCTGGGTAGACCCTCTGTCCAGCTGTGAGGAGCTGCTTCAGGCCGCTCTGGCTTCGCGGATTTGTCGGTCAGACCCTGGGACCTGGGCCTGCTGCTGTGATGTCGGAAATCGGGGAGCCCCTTCCCCACTGGGTGCTGGGGGGGTCCTTACGATACCTTGAGGAACAGAGTATTCTGAGACTCGCATGGAGGTGAGTGATTTTTATTTGTGTGGAAATAAATCCAAAGTCCGGCTCCAGTCCTGGGGGAAGTGTAGCTGCAGGCAAGGCCGGTGTCCCCCTTCCGTCCATGTTACAGCTGGTCCAGGCATGAGCGGCCGCAGTCCCTCAGCACAGCGTGGGGTCCACATGGCCGTGAGCCGCGTGGGGAGATGCCAGGAGTGGAGCGAGGGAGCCGGCCTCCAGGAGTCCAGTGTGACACGCCAGGAGCCGAGGGAGCGAGCGCCTCTGCTCAGGTTAATGTCCCAGGTTCCGCGCCCTCAGTCGCCGCGCCCAGTCTGGCCAGTGACCTGCTCTCAGCTGTGACTGACAAGCAGGCACCTTCCTGGCATCGCCAGCTTGACCGGGCAGGCGTCCCGTGTCCCTGTCCAGCCCCTCCGCCCAGCCACCTGCAGGGAGGGACCGCGGCTCCCGGGGGAGCTCACCCGCAGCGTCCTGGCGAAGCTGCCGGAACGACCTGCTGTCAGCGTGGCCTTCCCTCTGCTCCTCCCTGTTGTTACTGACTCGCCAGCCATATGGGCAGTTGGGGGTGAGGCGGGAAGCACGGCTCCTGGTCTCGGCCCCGGACATGCTGACACGTTAGAGGTGCTCGTCTCCGGTTTCAGACGTGATCCCTGGGGCTCTTCATGCTGCCGCGGGCACAGTCCTCGCACTCGGCTCCCGGGGCCGGGATTCGCCTCCAGCGGCAGGTGGCGGCCCCTCCGCAGGGGCCCTCACACAGGCTTTGCCCCGCGGACCAGCCTCCGTAGCAGGGACACAGGAGCCATTCGCGCCGTCAGGTCTGGGCTGGAAGGCAGGCCCGAGCCAGCGCGCCCCCAGCCAGTGCTCCCAGCTGCTGCATGTCTTGTGACTCAGTCCTCGCGCTCCTTGAGGGGCATGTGTGTATCTGTGTGCCCACACGTGTGGTTGTATGTGTGAGCATATATCTGTGTGCCCACACATGTCGTATGTGAGTGTGTGTATCCGTGTGCCCACATGTGTGGTTGAATGTGTGTATCTGTGTCCATATGTGTGGCTGTATGTCCACACATGTGGTTGTGTGTGAGTGTGTGTGTGTGCCCATACGTGTGGTTGTATATGTGTGAGTGTGTGTCGACACTGCACTATGGGTTTGCACCTGTTTCAGGTTTGCATGATTTTGTCCTCTGTCCGAGGTCCTTGCTCCCCTGCTGCATGTTTCTGGGACCCCCCCATGTGGAAGGCATGGCTGGTCCCTGCATTCCTTGTGGGAAAACCCCACTTCATTGCCGTCCTACCTTTGCCGAGCATTTGAGGTGTTGGGACCCATGTAGCTGGGAGTCTGTTGTGTCTCCTACGACCCGTGTGAGCCGTCCTCTAGGATGGGCCTGTGGGTGGCCTGGCGGTGGGAGGCGGTGGGAGGCGGCACAGAGCGATCGCCCGCCCCGTGCGGCTGCGTGGGCTGCACTTGGGCTTTGGTTTCCACTTCTCTGCCTATTGGTGAGGTGAGTGCTTTCCCGCCTGGTTTTTAGACACACGCACGCTCACTCACACACACGTGCGCGTGCGCACACTCACACACATGCACACGCACACTCACGCACTCACACACACGCACTTGCACACACACACATGCACTCACACACGCACATGCACGCACTCACACACACTTGCTCGTGCACTCACAGACATGCACTCACAGGTACTCACACACACACACACACACACAGTTTACACATGTGCCTCAGGGTCATGTGTTTAGAAACATCAATGAGAGAATCATGGACTGGCTGCCTGCTGCACGCCCCACACTGGGGATCGAGCCCGCAACCTGGGCAGGTGCCCCATGGGAATCAAACCACAATCTTCTGGTTCACAGGTCGTTGCTCAACCACTGAGCCACATCGGCCAGGCACAGGGCCCTTTTTTCTTTTGTAGTTTGTGTAGTCGGGTCTCTGTTCACCACGGCCCGGCCCAGCTGGGGGCTCCTCCCTGCGCACCTGGCAGGCGGCTGCAGCTGCGGCTCAGCTCTCACAGACGGGCGGGCAGGGAGAGCCTTTCCATAGAGAAGTGGAGCCGTGCTGGTCGGGGTGGCTGCTCTCAGGCTCCGGAGGGGATGGGCGCGGTGGAGGGGGGCTGAGAGCCTCAGAGGCTGATGCAGATGCACTGGTTTGAGTGAAAGGCCACGGCTCTCGTCCCCACCCGAGGTCGTCCTCCTAAGCACAGGGGCCTGCCGCCCACCGCCCGCCACACAGGTTCTCGGTCCTTCTGCGCCTGCCGGAGAGGGAGGGCGGGGACGTGGACGGGCTGCCTCAGTGGTTTCTCCGGGACCCTGGGCAGAAGCAGCGGGTCAGTGTTTCAGGACACAGCCTCCTGCCTGGAGCTGGGCCACCGCTCCAGCGTCCCAGGCGCCAGGAGCAGCCAGGCCGACTCCATGGAGCGAGGAGGCCTGCGTCCTGCGTGCTTCACCACAGGACGCTGCTCCTCAGACCAGCAATGTGCATGACAATATGTCAGCCGCCACGCAGAACCGACCTGCCCCGCATGAACATCGACATTCGTGCATTATTCATTCACTCTCTGTCACTCACATGGCATTGCTGCAAAGTGAAAACAGTGGAGAGGGTGGCTGGAGGGCAGTGGGAGGTGAGCGTGGTGCCCACCGAGGGCCAGGGCGACAGCCAGGGCCAGCCCTGCCCCGAGACCGTTCCCACTGCGGCCTGGCTCAGCTCAGTGCCGCCGCCCCCTGGGCTCGGACGCTCTCTCTGGAAATGTAACGTGTGCTCCTCCCCCTCCTCCGACAGCTGCGGATCACAGTCTGGTCCTTGTGCACAAAGTCCGTCTCGTACATCAAGTACCCGAAGGCCTGTCAGCAGGGTGAGTGCGCAGACTGCGGGGTCCAGGCCTCGGGCGCTGCTTTGGGTCCTTTGCTCTTTTTATCGGGAAATTTCAGCCACAGGCTGCAGTGCCTCCGCTGTCACCTCATCTCCCCTCGGGTTGTTCTAGAGCCTGTCCACCTCCGAATGTCCGTCTGTGAAGGAATATGTCCCGAGCCTCCAAAGACAAGGCCCCTTCAAATGCCCCAGGGGCCGAGGAGGCCTGTGTAAGGGCATCAGAGGGGAGGCGTTCCGTGGCCGTCCCTTCCCTGTCTCAGGGCTGAGGGGCCCCACTTCACGCCTCGAATTCTGAACCTTGAATCTCAGTCTTCTGTTGACTCAGTCTGTGGTCTCTGTCCAGGGCCATGGTGACCTGCCCCATCTGGACATCCCAGAGGAGGGCTGAGGGGCGGTGTCCCCTGGCCATGGGGAGGGCAGACGCACTCGTGCTGAGGTGGGTGGGCCACGAGGCTGGGTGGGCGTCCTGCTCAATGCAGCTACAGTGACGCGTCCTCCATGTGGCCAGGGGGAGGCGTTGCATATTGAGTGGTTCAGCCCTTTGCTCTGTGGCCTCGGCAGTTTGGAGCTTGCGTTTGGATGAGGGGCGGTGGTACATTTGACATTTACTTCTGGTTTGAAAGCGGGTGTCTCCCGAGGCCGCGTGAGCATTTCCCGCCTGGAGACGACCCTCCGACTCAGGCCGCAGGAAGTGTGACCTGGGCGTTGTCAGCTCGTTCCGACAGGAAATGCGGTGTAACATTTCCAGAGTCTTATCTCGAAGCTCCTTCTTCCAAAGAATTAGGTTCAGAAGTAACAATAGAAGCGTAGGGACAGGCTGATCCCGACGGCCGAGAGCCCTGTGGTCTGTGTCCTGACGCCCGGACAGCCTGGGGCTGCGTGTGCAGCCACCGGGTCCTCGGGCAGGCTGCCTCGTCTTCACGGGCTCCCGGCAGGTGCGCGCCCGCAGGAGCCAGACCACACTGCCCTCGCCCCCGCATTGCCGTGTCTATCTGGGCTGCACCCCCTTCTTCCTTGAAAACCACCCTGGCCTGCCTTCGGTCTGGCCTTGATTCCGCCCGTTCCTCTTGCTGGCAGGAATCACCTTTTCCCGGGATGGCCGCTACCTGGCCTTGGCCGAGAGGCGGGACTGCAAGGACTACGTCAGCATCTTCGTCTGCAGCGACTGGCAGCTGCTGCGGGTGAGCAGGCCTCCCACGGGGACCGTTGTCCTCGCCGCGTGGCAGGGAGCGGGTGCGCCTGTCCTCAGGCTCTCGGGCCTGCGGGGTCCTGTGGGAAACGGGACTCCCATCTCCGAGGGCGGGTGCTACCTGCGACTCCATGGAGCGCCCACAGGTGAAGTGTGTGAGCCACGGTGGGATGGTGCGGGCCGGGGTGCGCTGAGGGATTGCCGGCCGACGGGAGCCCTTCCCCTTCCGGCCCGTCCATGGCATGTGGCGCCTCGTCAGGCGGAGTGTGGACTTGAACCCGACTTGGACTCCCTAGGGCCCGGGGCTCGGAGGTACCCCCAGCTGCAGGTGGGAGACAGGCAGGCTGGGCACAGAACCCTCTGGAACGCCGTCAGAGCTCAGGGAGGGCTCGGCAGCCCGCCGCCAGGCGAGGAGCAGGCCGGGAGAGCGTGCACAGGTGGGAGCTGCACCCGAAGCTGGCAGTGCCTGCCGGGCAGCCAGGCTGCGCCCCCGAACCTCCGGACTCTCAGGCGCATGACGACCGGGAAGGACACGTAGCCTCCCACCCATTGCTGTCTAAGGAAAGTGCACACGGGACGCATTAGCAACATCGGCTGCACAAGCACACGTCCGCTCCGACGTAACCTACTTCTCCCCTTCCCGTGGCAGCACTTCGACACGGACACCCAGGACCTGGCCGGCATCGAGTGGGCGCCCAACGGCTGCGTGCTGGCGGCGTGGGACACCTGCCTGGAGGTGGGAGGTGCTTTGCCGCGTTCATCCTCGCTTCCTCGGCTGCGGCGCCGTTGACAGCCGGTCCCGTCCGCAAACCTCACCGCTGTCTAGCGACCACCTCTCCCAGCTACCGCCCGGGTCCCTGTGCCGCGGGCGGAGTCTGGCCCCGCTCGTCCTCGCCTCCCGTCTGTGCACTTGTGCTCGCCCGGCTTAGTGGGGGCTCAGCTAACGGTGCCCTCTCTCCTGCAGTACAAGGTCCTGCTCTACTCCCTGGACGGCCGGCTGCTGGCCACGTACTGCGCGTACGAGTGGTCCCTGGGCATCAAGTCGGTGGCCTGGAGCCCCAGCAGTCAGTTCCTGGCGGTCGGCAGCTACGATGGGAAGGTGGGCAGGGCGCTCGCCGTAGGGAGCCCAAGGACAGCCCGGGTGGCGGGGGTCCCCACGCAGTGTGTCTCATGCGTGGCCCTCCCTCAGGTGCGCATCCTCAACCACGTGACCTGGAAGATGCTCACCGAGTTTGGGCATCCCGCGGCCATCAGTGACCCGCGAGTGGTAAGCGGCGCCTGTCTCCATGGGAGCGGCGCTGGGAGGCGGTGATGCTGCGATGCAGGGCTCCATCCTGCGGCCAGGGGACCGGGACGGCCACGGACTCGCTGCCAGGGCCTTTTCCTGCCCACACTCCCACGGGGCACCAGGCGGTGGCCTTGCCCTGCGTCCCCCTAAATGGCTCATCTCTGATCTGCTCCTGCACTGTCCGGCCTCCTGCCCGGTGGAGGGCGAGGCTGGGAGAGCTGGTGTCTCCCAGGGTGGGTGGGGACACTGCCACCGAGGGACGGGGCAGACGCCTGGGACGTGGTGCAGGATGGGGAGGAGTGTGCCAGGCAGCGGGGCGAGACTGAGGTGGGAAGGTGCTGGGGGGCGAGGGGCAGTGGGGACACAGAGCCGGGTCTGGGGAGTTCCTCGCCCACAGATGGGGACCTCAGTAAGGGGGCAGGTGTGTGAGGACCTGAGCTGGGGGGCTGTAGGGACAGTGTGAGGTCAGGCGGCCCCGGAGCCGGGAGGTTCAGTGAAGACGGGAGGGAGCAGGGCTGTGCTGGCGGCTGGGGCGTCTGTGTGTCAGGCAGTCAGCTGTCCCCAGGCCTCGGGGACGTAAGTCGGTACTCGCCGCTGCCTGTCAGCCAGATCACAGGGTCCCTCACTCCGAGCCTGTCACTCCCTAGGGAGGTGCTCACGTTTGCTAACTGGCCGAGCCGATGTGGGGCTGCCCCCATCAGACCTTCGTCCTTAGGGGGCTTTCAGGGCCACACAGAACCCCAGGAGGGAGCAGTGCCCCGTGTCCTGCACCCGCAGCGGCAGCACCGCCGTCCCTGTCTTGCAGGTGGTGTACAAGGAAGCGGAGAAGAGCCCGCGGGGGGCGCTGGGCCGGCCTGCCTGCCCGCCACCCAGGGCCGCCGAGAGCAAGTGTGAGCCTTTCCTTGTTTGTGGACAGGGGCTCCCTGTCCCGTCCTCGTCAGAGGTCCTTCCTCCTGTCCCGACACCTCCTCGCAGCCGCAGCCCCACAGCCGGGGCTACTTCCCCAGGGGGCGTGGCTTTTGTTGACGGACTGTCAGTCCTGGAGTCCGATTTGACGGCCCCAAGGGCCTTGTTTCAATCAAAGTGGAACTCCCTGGAGGAGCCGAGGGTTGGGAGCGACAGTGGGAAGGGCTGGCGGGCTGTTCCGTGTCCTGACCTGGCATCAGACACGCTTTAAGTGGCGCCCAGAACGCAGCCCCGGATTCAGCGAGCGCTGACGGGCAGCCGGGCACACAGCGCGCTGCTCACGCCCTGTCGGCATCTCGCGCTTCTGGTCTTGTCTTGCTCTTTCCTTTCGATGATCTTTTTAGCAGCTTAGGGGAGGCACAGGTTTCCCCTACCCCCACATTCTCGGTCCCCCCACGGGGACGTTTGTCACAGTGGGTGACCCTGAATTGACATGAACCTAAAATAGCACATCGTATTGTCACTTCCCTTTTCTCATCTGAGAGGTCTAGAGCGAGGCTGTCGAGGGCGGGCAGCAGCGGGCTGTGAGCTGAGGGGCTGGGACTGGGAGGAGCAGGACATGCCAGGACCGCGCTCGGGAGGTGCTCCGCACGGACCTCACGCCAGCGTCCCGCCGGCCCTTCCGTCGGTCAGGTTTTGCCTGATGCTTTCAAGGTCGTGTAACCTCTTCCTCTGTCTAAACCGAACAGTCGGGGTCAGAGGCTCTGCCCATGACGGGCAGGATCGCGGGCCATGCAGTGACTCCGGGGTGCGTGCGCCGTGCTGAGACGGGTGTCGTGTTCTAGATGAGATCGCCGCGGTGCCGGTGTCCCTGCAGACATTGAAGCCCGCTGCCGACCGAGCAAACCCGAAGATCGGCGTCGGCGCGCTGGCCTTCAGTCCCGACAGCTACTTCCTGGCCACGAGGAACGGTGAGCGCTGCGCCCACGCTGTGCTGAGCCCTCGCTGTGCCCCGTGGGGCCGGGACACCAGCAGTTTGAAAGGGCGTCAGCTGACAGGCCTGCCTGTGCATCCTCCCCACGCGCTGCCGAAACGCGGGTCCTCCCCAGAGGCTCGGAGCAGGCTGCGCGGCCCCTCTGCCCCGTGCCTCCCTGCACGCACTCCGTCCTTGGTGAACAGGAACCCAGGCTCACTACAGCCCTGGCCTCTTCCTGTGAGAAGGGCTTTTACACGTTAAAAGTCATTCTTAAAACCCCAGAACATGCCCGTGCGGCCAGTGAGCCCCAGGGAGTGACTAGTGGCCCCTACAGACCTGGGAGCACGAGCCCCCCCTCCCCCCCCCCCCGGCCCAGGGCCCCACATCCACCGTGTCAGGGCCCATGGCAAGGCCAGGTGGTGCTGAAGCAGGCAGCTGGGGGCGGGTTTGACCGGGGACCTGCCCATCTCCCCTCAGACAACGTCCCGAACGCCGTGTGGGTCTGGGACATGCAGAAGCTGCGGCTGTTTGTGGTGCTGGAGCAGCTGGGCCCCGTGCGCTCCTTCCAGTGGGACCCGCAGCAGCCCCGGCTGGCCATCTGCTCGGGAGGCAGCAAGGTGTACCTGTGGTCGCCGGCGGGCTGCATGTCCGTGCAGGTGCCCGGGGAAGGTGAGCCAGCTCCAGGGGCCCGAGGCTCTGAGCTCTGGAGAGAGGCCCAGCCGGGTTGAGGCGGTTTGTTTGGGGCTCCAGCTGGGTCACTGCCCCGTCCCTGCACCACAGGCTCCGGGCTGCTCTCCTGGGACCTGGCCTCCCTCTAACCCTCGGCCACGTGTCCTCCCCAGGGGACTTCCAGGTGCTCTCTCTGTGCTGGCCTGTCACGGGGGATGCGCTGGCCCTGCTCAGCAAGGACCACTTCTGCCTGTGCTTCCTGGAGACGGAGGACGGGGCTGACGCCCTCGGGCAGCTGGGCGACCACACGTAGGACGCGTGGCAGCCGTGGGAAGGGACGCAGACGCACAGAGCTGTGGGGAGCGGGCTCGGGGCAGCTCCGACCGTGGTCCGTGGAGACAGCTTGCGTTTGTTTCCCTACAGCGAGGCGCTCTTGTAAATATGTAAAGTGTAAAGCTGAATTTTGTAATGTAAATGTTTGCTAATTCATAAAAAGGCTGATGCTGGTTTTCTTGGAGGGTTTGGTCACGGTTTTCTAAGTTCGGTGTCTTAGGGAGCAGCACTGAGTCCCCAGCAGCCGGTTCCCAGAGACAGACACGTGCTGGCTCCGAGCTCCTGCCGCCACTGAGTCTCAGGCGGACGGCGTGCTCTGGGTGCAGGGGGAGCCCGGGGCACCGGAGGGTGAGTCACAGAGTGGTGGTCAAGGTCAGTCCACCTGCGGAGTGGGTCCCGCGGGGAGTTTCCACCCCAGCCGTAGCCCTGAACACACGGTCCGGCAGCTGGTCCAGGTGTGTCTGACAGGCCGCCAGGGGAGAGCCCGAGAGCCCTCGTCACTGCCTGCCAGTAGGGGCCGGCTCCCAGGATGAGAACGGAAGCAGTTTGGGCTTCAAGATGCACTCACGGGAGAGGAACCGTCGCGGTTGCTGCACTTGTTTTAATAACTTCAAAAAAGGAACGACACCCAATCGATTCTCAATGTCTTTACTGCGAGACTGAAAGCAGAGGTTCGGGGCCAGGCCGTGTAGGCAGCCTGCCCAGCAAGAGGCACTGCGTCCGGGTCCCGTCCCCCCAGTCCGGCCACCCAGGGCTGGAAGTGAGGAGGGAACCGGCCAGCTGGTGCTGTAGCAACAAGCCTATCAACAAATGTCCCGTCAAAGCCGCCAGCCGGCCTGCGCGGGGCGGCGGGCTGTGGTCCCCGTGGGGCGTGCTCCCTGGGCGGGAGGCCAGGCGTGGGTAGGCGAGACCCTGGCAAAGCCTGTATCTGCGTGGGTGCTGCTTCCTGAGAACACGGTTCCTTGTTAAAGTGCTTTCTTTAAGAGCAAACGAAGCGATGCCCTTTTCAGACACGACGAGCGTGACAACACGAACCTAGAGCGCAGCAGCTGTCCAGGCGGGCGGGCGGCTTGGGGCGTCAACCAAGGAGTGGCCTGCAGGGACTGCAGCTTCTGGGCGAGGAGGTGCCGATGAACTTCAGATCCGACACCTGCTCACACAGCAGCTGCCCCCCCGCCCGCCCACCCGGGAGCTGACGCAGGCTGCCTCCTGCTCACCGCACCAGGCTGCTGGCTGCTTTT
>NW_005873244.1:0-11750 GCF_000147115.1 Myotis lucifugus
CGCCGGACCGCCTCCCGCCCACGGCCGCTTCCCGCCCGGACCGTTTCCCGCCCGGACCGCCTCCCGCCCGGACCGCCTCCCGCCCACGGCCGCTTCCCGCCCGGACCTTCTCCCGCCCGGACCTCCTCCCGCCCCGGGAGCTGCTGGGCGCCAAGCGGTGGGCGGGTTTGCAGGTGCCCCTCCCAGTGGTGCTCAGGGGACCGATTTGAGGAGGAAACAACATTTAACAATAAACACAGAGAAGGACCAGAGGGGGGAGCAGCGCCCTCCAGGGGCCTCGGCGTTGGCAGCGCCGGACACCGGGCCTCCCCAGGGCTACGGGACTCCGGGGCCGACAGGCAGGGGCGTGAGAAACGCAAACCTGCGCCCTGGCCTGGGTTCTGGTTTTATGCCCTGGGTTCTGGCTGTCCCTCACGTTGGTGCTAAATCGCCCCGAGTTGCCCCCACGACCGCCCGCCCTCAGAGGCCTGAGATGCGATCCCCTGCCCTGGGCGCTGGGAAGGCCTCAAAGCACCGACGTCCCAGGGACACTGGGCCCCGCTGACCGCACTCTGGCTCCCAGCTCCGTCCTCCATGGCCACCAGCAGGCTCCTCGGACAAGGGCTGCTGGGCCGGGACGGAGCGTGGGGACGGGTCCTGATGTCCACGGGCGGGGCTCGCAGCCCAGTACCCTCTTCCCACTCCCTGTGCCTGAGCCCCAGGGGCCCCACATGGTCCCACCCGTTCACGGCCAAAGCGCCTCCACTTGAAGGAACCGGTTCGGGCTCTTTCCCGGGCGGGACTCGGAGAAGGGACCCCCCGCCCCGGCACATTCTGGCGTCCACCCGTGGGCAGTGGAGTCCGGCAAAGGGATCGCCCCTGGGAAAGCGCGGGCCACCGGGACGGTAAGCAGGGGTGTAGTTTGGAAGTTATAATGAACTGGGTGTAAAAATGGGTGATTCCGGGTCTCAAGAGACAGCTCTACTGGCAGATGCTTAAAGCTATGCGCAAGGCCCGAGGATTCCCTGTTAAACGTAGTCAAATTCTTGATCCCTTAAACTTCATTCATGAAACTTGCCCCTGGTTCCTGAAGGGAATTGACGTTCACACGTGGGAGAAGGTTGGAGAACGGTTGCGTGATGGATCCGCAGCAGAAGGTCCAGAGAAGATCCCGTTCCTGCATGTGCACCGCGGTCTCCAATACGCGACCGTCTGGACCCAGCGCGGGAGAGGTGAAGGGTCTCCGAGCGGGACATGGCGACGGCTCACAGCCTGCGGCGGGGGGTGCGAGTCTAAAACTCCGCCTGCTCCCTCTGCGCCGCCGCCTCCCCTGCTCCGCCTCCGCCCGCCGCTCCTGCGACCGGAGTTAAGAGCCGCCCCACAAAGATTTCATCCTAAATATGAGCGGGAGCCAGAGGTGAGGGCGGAGCGGCGCAAGCATCACCGTCCGCGGGGTGATTCAGAGAGTGAGGAAGATCTTGCTCTCGGTTTTGCAAAAATGACCCTGAGCGCCCCGCCTTTACGGCTAGAAGCTGGCGCGCGGCCCAGAGTCCACGTAACTTCCGAGGCGCCGATGCTGTCCCCTCTACAGCAGGGACTGGGCAGGGCAGGTAGTGGGCCTCTCCCAGCACCGCTCTTCCTGGTCCCCAAACCTCCCCGCTTTGCGCTCCCCCAGGAAGCGCCTCAACCAGGGCGGCCGCAGGTGGAGGGTCCCTTGGTCTTGGGCGTGCCGTGCGCCTCGCTGGACCAGGACCGGCAGGGACAGAGGGCGGACAATCCTAAGGGGAGTGGGCCCCTCCCTGAAGGTATGGAGGCGACGCGCTCACCCACACCCACGCACACACACACACACACACATAAACACGCGCACGCACACACGTGCACACACACGCACACACAGACACACACACGCACACACGCAAGCCTCAGAAGAGAGAGCACCGGCTTTGCTGCCCTCTGGGGGCATCGGCGGGTCCTAATGCCCAGGCCGGCCCAGCCACGTGGGCGGGGCATCCCCATTCCTGGAAAGGGCGGGGAAAGGCGGACACCGACCCAGGGGAAGCACAGGGGCCAGGGAGAGGGACCGGCCAGCGGCACAGCAGTGACCAAGGCGGCCCGCAGCCCCCTGGGTAATCCCACTGCTGCTCCGGGGTCCTGGCCGCCCTCCCCCCAGGGCTGCCCCTCCCAGCCCCCCTTCACTCTGTGGATTTAAGGGGCCACAACTAAACCCGACAAGCTCAGGGGAGGCCTGCCTGGCGGCCTTACAACCGAAAGCAACCCCACAGGAGGATGTGGGATGAAAACTGGAAGCTGTTCATGGCCCATAGTTTCCGTCCTAGCCTGGAATCTTCCCTGCAGAGGTCGGTCTGACCTTCACTTGTTGTAATGTGCCCCTCGAATCACACAAGAAGTCCAATTAAAGAGTCACGTTTATTGCAAATCCGGGACTATGAGGGGCATTTCGCTCTCCCAGATCTCATGGTGCCTGCCCCAGCCCCAACATCAGATTTATAGGCAAAGATCACACAGGTATTGATCACATCCCAGGGTTTGGAATGAGGAACCGGTTCGCCAAAACTCAGTTTACAGTAGCAGAAGCAGTAGCAGTTTACTTAAGCCTGTGATCTAAATTCTAGTTTTGGGTCTCGGGATCACTGAGTCAACAGGGACACGTTAACTGGAGCCCTCTGACCTTGGGATAACTGTGCTGTCCTTCCCAGGTACAGAAGAATGTGCTTTGATAACCAGAATGACCACAACCAATGGGATATCCACATTACTATCAATAGGGTATTTAATCGAATGGGGTGATTTATATAATTCAGAAAATTTAAAATAACTTTTCTATTATTTTTGCAAAAAATAAGTACAGAAACCAAACAGCAGGGTTAGAGTTAAACTACAGTTTCTACCCTTGATGATTGCTACCATACTTCATTCCCCACTGGTTTTATGTGCATGAGTCAAATCATGGACTCATCCTTATTAGTTAGGGGATTGTACTGCCCCCTGACTACAAGTAGTTTGACTGAATTAATGTTTCTAAACTGCCTGCTTGGCACATTTAGTTTTCTATTTACTCACAACACTTCTTCTTTTTTTTCTTTTTAAAAATATACTTTATTGATTTTTTACAGAGGAAGGGAGAGAGATAGAGAGTTAGAAACATCGATGAGAGAGAAACACCGATCAGCTGCCTCCTGCAAAACCTCCTACTGGGAATGTGCCCACAACCCAGGTACATGCCCTTGGCCGGAACTGAACCTGGGTCCCTTCAGTCCGCAGGCCGACGCTCTATCCACTGAGCCAAACCAGACTCGGCAACTCACAACACTTCTTGTAGGGGCATTCTCTATTCTGTTCCTGCTCTCCTGTCCCCTAGCACATCTAGCCCCACTTGGCCCTGGACTTTCTCCCTGGCTAGTAAAAATGTTCTTACAGTTACCAAGGCCCCTAGTGACACGGTCCCCATCAGTACTGTCCTCACTGAAGCCCAGTTCCCCTCCTGCGGGCGTCGAGCCTCCTCCTGGCCTGTGTGGAGCCCAGGCTAGGGATCTCACGGGTGAGGCCACTGGCTGCCAGGATCAAGGCCGTTTCCTGGTGCAGGAGCTGGGAGTGGTGTAGCCAGGTCTGGATGCCATCAAGCTTAACAACTGTGGGCGTGCTTAGGGCGACAGTGTATAGTCCTTTCCAAGTTGGGGTGAGTCCTTGGGTCGTGAACTTCTTTACCCGCACCGAGTCCCCAGGCTGGAAAGGATGTACAGGGTCCGAGGTGAGCACCGGCAGGGCGTCTCGAACAAGCTTATGGGTGGCTCTCTGGGTTATACTGCAGAGCCTGCAAGGACTTGAGCAAGGAATGGTTATGACTTTTAGCTTTTAATTCCTCCCCTAACTTTGGGCAGGATACAGGGAGGTTTACCAAACATGATTTCAAAAGGAGAGAACCCCTCCCGGTTGGGGGTACACCTGGCCTGTAAGTGGGCAAAGGGCAGGAGGTTGGCCCAGTTTTCACCGATTTCTGGTATAAATTTAGGTAAAGTCCTTTTAGAGTCCTGTTCATACCTGCCCTGAATCTGTGCGGTATGCACAATGGAGTTTCCAATTTATGCCTAAGGCTTGAGCTATACTTTGAGATACCTTGGCTACAAAGGTGGGCCGTTAATTGATCCTATGACTGCTGGTAGCCCAAATCTAAGTATAATCTCCTGGAGTAATTTCTTGACCATTATAGAGGCAGTTTCTGTCCTGGTGGGATAGGCTCCAACCCTCCCCGAGAAGGAGTCTATAAAAACTAGCAGGTACTTATACCCTGATGACGGTGGCTTGATCTCTGTGAAATCTACTGTGCTAGGGGTAGGAAATGAAATATGAGAAACTTACTGAATGTGTTGGGGGGAGGGACTGCGGCCTGGAAAAAGTTACCGATTGTGTCAAGGGCAGAGACCATAGGAGAGAAAATTGCTAATTATCTTGCTAGAAAAGCAATGTGTTATGATATGCTCCAGGCAGATGTGACTCCGTTTATCTCCCCTTTGTACTTATGAACTTTTTATGAACTTCTGAGGAACAGCTAATGAAATGCTTTGTAGTTGGTTTTTTCTTTTTTTTCTAACACTGTGTAGTTGGCAATAAAAGATCTTGCTGCAGCCTTGGTCGGGGCCACATGCTGCAAACCTTCCCAGAGGTGGAAGGTGCGGGCTGTGGTCAGCTGGCCAGCTTAATAAAGGCTCTTAAATTTAAATTCTGACTCGGTGGTCTCTCTCGCTGAGCCAACTCATAACATTTGGAGGCCCCAGCGAGATACCCGGCAGGGAGGAGAGGGACCCCTTATTTAGGGCTGGAGGCTATCCCCTGGCAGGGAGGAGAGGGACCCCCTTTTTAAGGCAGGAGGCTCTCCCCCAGCAGGGGTGATAGTGACCCCTTGTTTAGGGCAGGAGGCTCTCCTCCGGCAGGGAGAAGAGGGACCCCCTATTCAGGGCAGGAGGCTCTCCCCAACTTTTCGCCGGGCACTCAGCGGGATACCCACACCTGTGGAAAACGACTACCAAGGAGGCCTCCAGTCCACCCAAAAACTTGCAATTCGGAAACTGAGCCACCTGGACTCTCAAGAGAGGTAAGAGACCAGTCGTTAAACAGGAATTGGGACGTCCCACCGAAGGACTTACACGGAGGGCTGGATGCAGCGGTACTCCTCCTCCTGACCCATGGCCATGACAGTGGCCGGGGTCCCTGGTTCGTGCAGCTGTAGGCTGCACTGGGATTGTCTGTCTGGTATTTGTTTGTCTTGGTGTTTATTGTCAAAAAATTGTCTGCTTCTGTGTGCACCCTGCTGCAATGTTTTTTGAAAAATTTCCAGGACTTCAAGGAGCGAGCTGCAGGTTCCGGGCAACCTTAGGTTGCATTTGTCTGGTTTGTTTTGTCTTTGTTCTTTGTTGTCTTTGTCTTTGTCAAATGGGATAGGGTCAGTCATCTTCATCGACCCCCTATCAGTCAGGGCCACTCCAGTTGAGTGGAAGGGGAGCTTGATCACCTCCCGGGAAGCTATAGAGCTCCCTCAGGAATTGGGAAATTGTTAGAAATTGGATGGATTGCTTAAACTCTGAGTAAACTTTTGGTAGAAGTCAAAAACTTGGACTGTCTGATGTATGAATGTAAATGTGAGAGTCTGTGTGAAGCGAAAGCTACTTTGTGCTGTCTGGCTGTACAATGAGGAAAAACCCTGCTTTAAGGGGAAGACAGTAGAGAACTTTTAATTGCTTTTGCTCTGATGTATAATTTTGCTGTGTTAGATTAAAATTTTAGAAATCTAGGGTTAATTTAAAGGTATCAGGTTGCAACCCAAAGAAGTTTAACAAAGGCTGGCTAGATTCCAAGATTGCTTAGTTTTGAGATTGCTTATAAAAAAGCAAGAGAGAAGTCTTTTCAAGTTAACTATTTGCTTAGCAAATTAACAAAGTAGTAAATTTCGAAGAACTTGTTATTTATGGTTTTCTTATCTCTTTGGTGGACACGAAGGGCTTACAGCTATGCAGGGCCGAGAAATTTACTGCCTGTGACTGTGTTTTGTTTAACTTGCTGTTTTCAATTATTTATTAGGATCCTCATAGAGGACATGACCTGGTCTTTCCCTTCCTCCCTCATCCTGATTAATCATTAAAAGATTAAGGTTTCTAAGAATAAAGATTTCTGTCTATCAGTTGCTCTTACCTAGGTTATAAATTTACTATATTAAACTAAAGTTATGAGGTCGATTTAAAGGTTATAATGTTAATGCTTTTGATTTACAGCGATTCTGTGAACGGGAGTGGCCCACTTTCCAGGAGGGGTGGCCTGATGCAGGGTCTTTTGATCTGACTACTGCCTGCAGGGTCCATTATGTCATATATGGCTGCCCAGGGCATCCTGATCAAATTCCTTATATTCAGGTTTGTGTTAAACCCCAGTGGATGAGGGCTTGCCTCCCGAGGGGAAAATTGGGACAGAGAGAGACAATTCTTTTGGCCGGGCCCCAGAAGGGAAAGGCTCCCCCGGTCCTTCAGGGAGAGCAGGAAGAGCCCATTAGCTGGCCGCCCCCTATGGTCCCCAGGCACCAGATCTGGGTGAGCCCCGGCCTCAAGCCCAGGCCACGCCACCAGCTCTTGACCTGGAGTCCCTACCTCCCCCCGATGCCCACCGACGGGAGGGGCTTTTTCGTCCTTCAACCCCTTCAGTCCATCCCATACTAGGGGGGGGGGGCAGTGTATAGAGGGAGAGAGAGAGAGAGAGAGAGAGAGAGAGAACCTGCAGGACCCTGCGACATCGCCAGTCCTGCAGTTCCTATGTTGCCGCTACAGCAGGCAGGCCCTCCAGATCTGGGGCAAGACAGGCAGCCCTCTGGGGATGCAAGACAGATCGAGGCGCTATTCCCCAGCTCCAGACCAGATTGGGGAGTGAATGATCAAAGAAGTGGGGCTGGATGCCTGAGCTGCCTGCAGTTGCCCTAAAAAAAAAAAAAGCAGCAGCAGCAGCAGCAAGAAAGTGGAGCAATATCCCCTTCTAGTGCACTCCCTTGAAAGAGGCCTGGTTGGTGCTCTGCCACAAAGGGACCTGGTAAAAAGGCAAGAAAGCAGGGCCCTAAGGGTTAACAAAAGGGCACTCTCCCTGGACCTGGGAGCCATCAGGACTTTGAAATTCTTCAAGAGAGGAGGAGTCTGACTCAGAGACTGGCTGAAACCTCGTTGGGTTAGGAGAACTGGAGGCTCCATGTTGAACTTGTGGACTACAATTTGCTGGGCAGATGTCTGAGCCCAATTGTGTAGAGATTAGCTGCCTCTTTGCAGCAAACAACTTTCTCTTGTGCCAGAATGCATTTTACGGAGATTGTTCAGACTGTGTTTGCAGCTAGAGAGGAGAAGAATGACCGCCACACACAAGCCCTGACTGTGGCTTGGAGAGAACTGAGCAAGGTGACTCCCCTGCTACATTCCCAGGTGCTGGTTGCAGCCAAGAGCGTGGATCACCCTGTATGGCATTAGAGCAATGTCCTACATGATGGACTTGGCTGATGCCTTCTTCTCATGGACACGGCTCCAGAGAGTCAAGTTCAATTTTGTTTTGTGTAGAAAGGGTCAACAGTGAACTTTAGTTGCCCTCCCACAAAGGTATTTGTATAGCCCTACCATGTGTCATGTTTGATAGCATGAGATTTGGCTCCTGAAGCGGCCATGCTGCCAATATTATATTTCATTGTATTAATATGTTGTATTAACCTTTGATTCTCTTGCAGGTTTGAATGTAGCTGTCAGCAGTTGCTGTAGACCTGTGTTGGTCTACAGTCCTTGGTAGTCTTTGGGAGTAACTGGCAAGTGTTCAGTTTCCCATACTGAAGGCCATTGTTATGGCCATATGTTAACTGTCCTGGAAGGGGGCTATGTAAGGTGAACCCCAAAAGTAAAGGGTGGCTGGCTGCCAAGAGGGCAGGTGCCCAACTGGGCAAAGAAGAATACCCATTAGATTTTGGCCTCTATTGAGAGACAGTTGACAGTTAGCAACCTATATACTGTCTTGCAGGGCCTGTGTGACCATGCCCATGTCAGGGGTAGCACAAAACCTCAACTCTAGAAAACTGGGGAAGGCCTGTCTAGAATGGAGGGGGTTAATAAAATGGTGAATACTAGCCCACTGGTACAGGAATTACAGACCCTGTGAGGTCCTGTGACATGTAAGACCCTGTAGGGAAATAAAGCTCCTTTAGTCTGTTCTAAGAGAACAAGTCAAGTAAGGGAAGCCCTACTACAGGGACAGCTGTAACTGTCTAATTAAATATAGACACATTGTAAATTTCTTCTTACCATTTAAAAACAGATTAAAGGCTGTATTTCCCTCCAGGTAACCCAACTGGAACCCCAATAGTGACAGGGGAAAGGAGGCTCTCCATCGGTATCGCCAGACTCTATTAGGGGGCATCTGAGCTGCTGCTTGGAGACCCACAAACCTCTCTAAAATGACAGAGACAATCCAGGGGCCTAACCCTAATGCCCTGGAAAATCGGAGGGCTGTCATTGTTGCATTTGTTTCCCAGTCGGCCCAAAATACTAGAAAAAAATTGCAGAAATTAAAAAGCTTTGAGGGGAAATCAATCTCTAAGTTGGTTGAGGTGGCCCAGAAGGTTTTTGACAATCAGGAGAACCCGACGGCAGGTTTTAACACCCGGATGGCCAAGGTCCTCCTGGCCCTAAACGAGGAAAATGGCCCAAGGGGCCGGAGAGACAATAAGGACAAAGGAAAGCCTCTCGGGAGAAAAGAAGTCCGACCCAGGCTTGGAAAAAATCAGTATGCATTTTGCAGAAAGGAAGGACATTGGAAAAGGGAGTGCCCTGAACGTGCGGGGGAACCGACTCCCTCCCATGCTGGTGGAGGAGGTGGATTGGAGTTGTTGGGGCTCAGCTGGCCCCCAGGAGCCCAGAATGACCCTAACAGTAGAGAGCCAAAAGATGAACTTCCTTGTAGAACCCAGCACTCACTCAGGCCCTCTGGTGGGGAAAGGGAAAAAGAGTGAACATTTCAACTTCATAAAAACAGCTGCCTTAAACCCTGCTACACTCCTCCCTGAGGAGGAGGCAGAGGCCCCTTTGCATGACTGCGAGGAGACACTGACTACCCTCACTTCCCTCCGCGAGGACCTTGTGGACTAGCCCCTGCAGAATCCGGATGAGACCCTCTACATGGACGGGAGCAGCATCGTAGAGGAAGGTACCCGATATGCGGTATGCAGGGGTGGCAGTAGTGACATGAGGAGGGGCCAGAGGAGATCTACAATCAACCAGAATTAGAAAGAAGCCCTGGTGAGCGCCCCGGCACTCATCCTGCCAGACCTACTCAGGGACTGCAGGGATATATCTCCTCACACTGCCCTTACAGGAGGACATGGGAGCCACCTTAGAGAGGTCTCCTAACCTCAAGAGAAAAGGACATTAAAAATGCTCCTGAGATACTCAACCTCCTAGCAGCTACATAGGGGCCAAGGAAGTGACTAAAAGACCAGTAGGGCCCCTAGAAATTTTCATAGCCCTGCCAGTGCAAAGGCTCCCAGAGAAGCCTGCTCATCTGCCAGAGGAGCAGAGGCTAGCTGAGAAACTAGGAGCCCGGGAAGGAAAGGCTGGATGGCTAATTCTGCCAGACGGGAGGCCTATAGTGCCAGAAGCCCTAGGGCGGACCATCGCTTCCCAGACCCACCAGAGCACCCACCTGGGAGAAACGAAGCTATCAGAACTACTGGGAAGAGAATTTTACATCCCAGGGCTCCAGAAAATATCCCAAGACTTGGTGAGAAGGTGCCAAGTAGTGCCCAGATAAATCCAGGGCTCCCTGTTGTGGCTGTGCTGGGGCAGCGATTCCGAGGTCAAAACCCCGGAGAACACTGGGAAGTGGACTTCACCGAGATACCAGGAGGACAAGGAGGGTATAAGTACCTGCTGGTTTTCATTGATACCTTCTCTGACTGGCCTGAGGCATACCCAACCAAGGCAGAGACAGCACAGGTAGTAGTTAGAAAACTCCTCACTGAAATTGTCCCCGGTTTAGCCTACCACTATATATGGGGTCCGACAATGGCCCGGCGTCTATCGCCAAAGTTAGATAATCCATAATTAAGGCCCTAAGGGTTACCTGGAAATTGCATTATGTTTATAGACCACAGAGTTCTAGACAGGTAGAGAGGATAAATCAGACCTTAAAGGAAACATTAACTAAATTAAAATTAGAAACTGGCGAAAACTGGGTAAGTCTCCTTCCTTTTGCCCTCCTCAGAGCTAGGTGCACCTCGTACATAAAAGGACTCACCCCTTTTGAAATTGTGTTTGGCAGGCCGCCACCTCTCCTTCCCCGCCTAAGGGAGGAAGAAATTGCCTGGCTGTCTACGCGAAATTTGCTTAAGTCCTTACAGGCTTTGCAGAGCAGCACCACGTCAGCACAACGGGTGGTGAGAGCCGTACGGGAGGAGTACGTGCTGAGACCCAGTCCAACACAGCCTGCCATCTCTCCGGGTGATCTCATCTGGGTGAAGCACCACGACCCTGGCAGCCTGGAACCTAGATGGGATGGACCCTACCAGGTGGTGCTGAGCACTCCAACTGCCATCAAAATCTCAGAAAAGAGGCACTGGAAATTGTAACCCCGTCCTCCTCATGCCTCTCGCCTGGTGGACTAACCAATGGGAAGGAGAAAGACTTGGGGACTAAGACTCTATGTCAGTGGCCGAGACCCTGGCCAATTCTTCACCATCAAATGCCGGACTCTTCCCCGGCGGCTCGACCCCTACATTGCCAAATGCCTCCTCAATTTCATATCGTAGAGGAGGGCGCTGAGTCAAAGATTTGATTTGAGCATAAGACCAGTAGGGCATGTGCTAGGGGGAGGGACTGCGGCATGAAAGGTTACAGAATGTGCGAGGGGGTGGGACTGCGGTATGGAAAGGTTACTGATTGTATTAGGGTCCGAGATCGTGACAGAGAAAAATGGCTAGATTGTTTCAGAAAACAATGTATTATGATTCAACCCAGCCAGGTGTGACTCCGTTTACCTCCCCATTCGTACTTGTAAACTTTGTGTGAACCCTGCCAGTGCCAGGAAATGCTTTGTAGTGTTGCAGATAAAAGGCTTTGCTGTACCCTCGGTCAGCACTGCAGTATGAGGTTCCCTACAGGAGGGACGTACTGTAGTCAGCTGGCCAGCTTAATAAAGGCTCCTAAATTTAAATTCTGTGTCGGTGGTCTATCTCGCTGATTGAACCCATAACAACAGTAACAGCACATGTTTAAAGGAAACAAACTCAATCCTGCAGGACCGGTACTCCTCCTCCGTAAGGGAAGTCTGGATCAGCGCTAGAACAGCCTGAACCACGTGACAGCAGCGTGACAGCAGGTTTGCTGGAGGCGTGGAGGATTCAAATGCAAGTGGACCACATTGTTGCCCAGGCCTCCCCCGCCTTGGAGCCGGAAATACTTTCTTTGTTAGATGACACTGTCCCTGACTCACCAGCCTCAGGACGTCAGCCTTGGGCGTCAGGCTCCAGCCAGGCAGAGGCTCCATGCCCACCCCAGGGACCTCATTCCCTGACCGCGGCCTCGGGACTCTGGCCAGTAGGACAGGTGGACGGCAGGACAGACGGACAGCAGAACCCACGGACTAACAGAAGACCAGAGATGAAGGAGACAGGCCAGGAGGCAGGCCTACTGCTCCCAAAGAGAAAGTGAAACTGATCTTGTTTTGCAGTTTCTCCAACACGCCCCCCC
>NW_005873244.1:13502-18897 GCF_000147115.1 Myotis lucifugus
GATCAGGGAACCGGAAGTTGGAAGCAAAAACAACATTTAACAATATAACACAGAGAAGGACCCGAAGGGGGAGCAGCGCCCTCCAGGGGCCTCGGCGTTGGCAGCGCCGGACACCGGGCCGCCCCGGGGCAGCGGGACTCTGGGCCCGACAGGCAGGGGCGTGAGAAACGCAAACTTGCGTCCTGGCCTATGGCTCAGTGGTTAGTGCGTCAACCTGACCCCGGACACCCACCTGGGTGCAGGCGGATCCCACCCCCGCCGGGTGCGTGCAGGAGGCGACCCCTCCAGGCCTCCCTCCCCCTGTTTCTCTCTCCTCCCCTCCCCTCCCTCCCACGCCCCCTAAACCCTAGGGTGAGGATTTACAGAGAAAATGAAGAGAGAAAGACAGACGCCCCCTGTGAAATGAAGGGGGGCCAGGAGGTGAGCTCAGCGCAGGGGACAGACAGCACCGCCAGCGTCATGTGGGGACGGATCAGGGGCGGCGGCCACGGCTCTGTACGGGGGGGCATGGTGGTCGCTGTGGGGCCCTGGCACCGGGGGTTCTGGAGCCACCGTCACCCACCACTGTGGACAAAAGCGGCCACATGCTGACCTGACAGGCTCAGGGGAGGCCTGCATGGCGTTCTTGCAAACTCAGACCTAAAGTAACCACAAAGGATGGTCTGACATTAAACTTTAACTAAAGCAGTGATGGTGGGCAGTTACGTCCTGGGCCAGTATCTTCACTGACAAGATCAACTTTGATCCTTACTGAGCCCATTTGCCTTTTTGCATCTATGATAACACACCCTTGAAATGTCTGGGTCACTTGTAACTCCCCTTTTTCTGGAGCCCCTGGGGCACAACCAAATGTGCTGGGCGCCAGGACAGAGACCACAAATCCCTTCACTATCATGTTAATTGATCCTGCACCCACCTAAGCACGTGTCCATCATTTTACTTTGTATCCAATCCCAGGGGTTTCCCTGCTTTGCTTTATCCCTCCTCCTTAATCTATCACCAGTGGATTTCATGTAACCCACCTCCGTCCCTCCTTTGATCACAATGTATAAATACAGGTGCAACCCGGCCATTCTCCGGAGCATTATCTCAATCATTGAGGTTCTGCTTCCCGGCCTATGTCGACAGTTTGGCTCAAATAAACGCACAACAATTCTTTACAAGTTTCCATGGTTTTTTTTCGTTAACACCATCACCCACAGCTCCACCAACACAGGAAGCCTCACCCTCCCTGCAAGTCGGGGCTGGAATCACATTCTGAAGCCACAGGCTGCCTGAGGCTTTGACCTTCTTCCAATCTGAGTGATAACAAAGCAAACAGTCCTCAGAAGGGCATCTGTATTCCTCAAAACTGGAAACCTCCATATTAGTTCCAGCTGGCGGGATACCGGGGGCCATTCCCCTAACCTTTCCCTGCTGACCAAGCCCTACCTTTGACGTGTATATCTGCTGTCCTGAAGGCCAATGTGTTTTCCAGGGAGTAAAAAGCCCTGGGTCCCCTGGTTCCGGGAGCTTAGTCCCGTGAGCTAAGTCCCCGCCTGGCTCCCCAAATGCCCCCCATTTATCTTTCCCGTCCGGTGTTATTCCTTTACGCGCAGCCCCTTCCCAGATCCTGAAGAGCCCTCGCAGCAGCTCTGAGCATTTCACCCTAAGCATCTCCTCTCACTGCAGAGGCTTGGGGACCATCTCAGTGGCTGTGCAGGAAAAGCTATAAATTCTGTGCTGATCAATTCTGCCGCGATGTGTGCGGTTTGATGAGAGACTGTGATCTGAGAATGAGTCGCACACACTGAGGCGTCACCTAAAAAGCATTTTGTTGGGGGAACAGTTTGCGCTGAGAGCAGCTCAGATCCTGTTTCTGGTGAGTCTCACCCACCGGTGACCCCGCCTGAGCCGTGGGGGTGGGAGGCCCAGGGCCATGCAGTTCCCTCTCTGCCCTGGAGGAGGCGCCCCCTCCCCGTTCATGTGAGTCCTGGCGGCCTCCTGGGTCTCACTTTAGGCCGGGGTTTCTGGCTGTTGCTCATGTTGGTGCCAAATCGCCCCGAGTTGCCCCCACGACCGCCCGCCCTCAGAGGCCTGTGATGCGATCCCCTGTCCTGGGCGCTGGGAAGGCCTCGAAGCACCGACGTCCCAGGGACACTGGGCCCCGCTGACCGCACTGCTGGCTCCCAACTCCATCCTCCATGGCCACCAGCAGGCTCCTCGGACAAGGGCTGCTGGGCCGGGACGGGTGTGGGGACGGGTGCTGATGTCCACGGGCGGGGCTCGCAGCCCAGCTCCCCTCTTCCCACTCCCTGTGCCTGAGCCCCAGGGGCCCCACGTGGTTCCTCCCCCACCCCCTTCATGTCCAAGGCCACCTGCCCAGCCCCCTTGACCGGCACAGGGCTTCCTCCCGGGTCAGAGGGTGCGAGGGTGGGCAGCCGAGTCACCATCAGCTCCAGCGCCTGGACCAGTGCCCGACCCCCGTGGGGTCGAGGGACCCTGTTCCTTGTCGGTGGGGTAGGTCTGGAGGGGGTGGGGCGGCCCCTCTCCCTCCTGCCCAGGGTCCCATGAAGCGGAGCCGCCCGGCTCCCTGCCCAGCGGGTCTGTAGGCGCTTGGGGAGCAGCGGCGCCAGTGCCACAAGTGGGAGCCGTGGTCCTGCTTCGCCCGCCAGGGGAGCGGCCTGTCCAAGAGGCTGGTGGAGGCTGCAGGTCCCGAAGCTGAGGGGCGCCCTGTGTGCTTGTGACCGGGGCCACGAGGACGGAGCTGCTCCCGTTCCCGCCGGGAAGGGGTGGCTTCCACAGTGAGACCTGTGCTCGCTGCCGGCCTGTGTCGCCTCTGAGCGCAGCCCAGCCCAATGGCCAGAGGCAGCAGCTCCCAACAGTCCCCAGCCCCCACCCCACAGGGACCCGCTCACCCACACACAGACCCAGTGGTTAAGTTAGGGTTTTTCAAAATGCTGACATGCCGAGCTCAAAAGGTTCGCCATCACTGCCCTGGAGTTAGGGATTAACAGGACTAGGGAAGGGAATAAATCAATAAAACCCCCTAGTATTGCAGAAATACAGTGTACCATTTATGAGGAACTCAGACTGAGAATATTGACAATAAATTTAGGACTTGCTAGGCCAGTGATGGCGAACCTTTGGAGCTCGGCGTGTCAGCATTTTGAAAAACCCTAACTTAACTCTGGTGCCGTGTCACATATAGAAATTGTTTGATATTTGCAACCATAGTAAAACAAAGACTTATATTTTCAATATTTATTTTATATATTTAAATGCCATTGAACAAAGAAAAATCAACCAAAAAAATGAGTTCGCGAGTCACCTGACCCGCGGGCCATAGGTTCAACATCACTGTGCTAGGCCCACATCCCCAGGGGTCTACCCACCAGAGAAAGTACCAAAGCCTAGACCCCAAACACCTGCCGACGCAGGGCAGTCCCAGGGAAGACCACCAGCAAGGCTAAAAGGACAACCATCAAACAGCTAAAGAAATACCGGAACACAGGGTGGGTCTCTGGACACAGCGCCCTGAGCCCCGCATGTGGGATGTGCTGACCGGACCCTGGGCTGAGGTGGCAGCGGTGTGGGAGCCACAGGGTCAGCAGGGCGGCTGGGGGGTCACCGTCTCCCCGCTGGGGGCCCTTATCTCCCAGGGGGGCCCTGGCAGCGCCTCCTGGGACCCGGGTCACCTACTTGGTCCAGGCCGTGCAGGCTGCCTGGGTGCCCCCCGCAGAGAAGGTGCCCGGCTGGCAGTCTTCACACAGCGTGTCCTCCCACTCGGTGCCTGAGAAACGACAGTGTCGGGCAGGGGGCTCCTCGGGGACCCCTCAGGCCGGGGTCCGGGCCTGTGTCCTCAGGGGGAGCCGCGCTCACCTGTCTCCCGCACCCTCTGGCCCGGGCGGCAGACACTGTGGGGCCTGCACTGGACACAGGCGTCCCCGTCCTGTCGCTCACAGAAGTGGCCGTGCCCGCAGCCGCACACCGTGTTGGTCCGGGTGGTGCAGTTCCGTCTGGTCACCTGGCCCAGGCCTGGGACCCAGAGAAGGAGCTCAGAGCAGCAGCAAGGCCTGCCAGGGCTGGGGGAGCGCCCGTCCCGGGAGGACACCACGCTGAGGGCTGGGCAGCGCCCGCAGGCCTGGGAAGGGCACGGGGACAGGGGTGCAGCCCCCTCTGCTCCCCCTGGACCCTGCCGGCTGCAGCCCAGGCTCAGCCGGAACATAGGCCCGGAGCTGCCGGACGCAGAGGCCAGTCCCAAGGGGCTCCTGGTCTCACCTGGGTCACAGACGCGGCATGGCAGACACTCGGGCAGGCCGTTGAGGTGGGCAGTGTAGGTGCCCGGCGTGCAGGGCTCACACATTGTGCCTGCGAACTCACCGCAGGCCTCCTTCACCCGGTAGCCTGCAGCCAAGCGGGCACACACTCAGGGCAGGTCGCCCCTGGGAGCCCGGGCAGGTGTGACACCCCCCAGGGGTCACCCCACCTGGGCTGTTCCCCAGGCCAATGAGCCCGCTTGGCAGGACAGAGAACTTTCTGGAAGTTGGGGCCTCCTGGGGCACAGAGGCCTGGCTCTGAGCCCCCCTCTCCTGGCCTGAAATGGGCTGCCCACACCAGCCCCTCCCTGAGCAGTGAGCTGAGGGTATGGGAGGGGGCGTTTTGGGAAGATGGGGGTGCCCTCTGTGCCCCGGGCCTTCAGGCCTCCCATGAAGGGGTGCTGGGAGCAGAGGGGCTCCAGGACAGGGGAGGGGGGATGCCTGCCCCCAGCACAGCCCCGCCCCCCAGGGGCCCTGCAGAGCTGCACCCACCTGGCCTGCACTTGGGGCAGCACATGGCCCCCGTCGGGAACTCCTCCTCTTTGCACGAGGGCATTCCCAGTGCGCAGGGCGGGGCTGTCAGAAGGAGGAGGCTCAGGGCCTAAGGGAGATGGGGGGGCGTTGGAGCAGAGCAGCTGCCTGGGCCTCAGTCTCACCCTCCGCTAAATGGGCCATGCCCTGCAGGGGGGCCAGGACAGGATTGTCTATTTTTTTTAATTGCTTAAAATATTACAAAGAGAGTACATTTGTCTTTTTTTCCCCCCTGACCTTCCCAGCCTCCCCTACCCCCAAGTGTCTTGTTTCCATTGGTTATGCTCATATGCATGCATACAAGTCCTTTGGTTGATCTCTTATCCCGCCCCCAACTCCCCACAACCCTCCCCAGCCTTCCTGCTGTAGTTTGACAGTCTGTTTAATGCTGCTCAGCCTCTGTATCTATTTTTGTTCATCAGTTTATAATGGTCTTTATTATCCATAAATGAGTGAGATCATGTGGTATTTTTCTTTCACTGACTGGCTTATTTTACTTAGCATAATGCTCTCCAGGTCCGTCCCATGCTGTTGCAAATGGTAAGAATTCCTTCCTTTTACAGCAG
>NW_005873244.1:18997-22036 GCF_000147115.1 Myotis lucifugus
CTGCTGATGGGCACTTAGGCTGTTTCCAAATCTTAGCTCTGGTGAATTGTGCTGCTATGACATAGGGTGCATATATCCTTTCTGATTGGTGTTTCTGGTTTCTGTGGGATCAATGGGTCAAATGGGAGTTCCATTTTTAGTTTTTGAGGAACCTCCATACTGTCTTCCATAGTGGCTGCACCAGTCTGCATTCCCACCAGCAGTGCACGAGAGTTCCTTTTTCTCCACATCCTCTCCAGCACTTGTCGTTTGTGGCTTTGTTGATGATAGCCATTCTGACAGGTGTGAGATGGTACCTCATTGTTGTTTTGATTTGCATCTCTCAGATGATTAGTGACTTTGAGCATGTTTTCATATGTCTCTTGGCTTTCTGAATGTCCTCTTTTTGAAAGGTGTCTATTTAAGTCCTTTGTCCATTTTTTTATTGGACTGTTTATCTTCCTTTTGTTAAGTTGTATGAGTTCCTGTAAATGTTGGAGATTAAACCCTTATCGGTGATAACATTGGCAAATATGTTCTCCCATGCAGTGGGCTTTCTTGTTGTTTTATTGATGGTTTACTTTGCTGTGCAGAAGCTTTTTATTTTGATGGAATCCCATTTGTTCATTTTCTCTTTAGTTTCAAGTGCCCTAGGAGCTGTATCGGTGAAGAAATTGCTTCGGCATATGTCTGAGATTTTGTTGCCTTTGGATTCCACCAGTATTTTTATGGTTTCCCATCTTAAATTTAAGTCCTTTATCCATTTTGAGTTTATTTTTGTGTATGGTGTGAGTTGGTGGTCTAGTTTCATTTTTTTTGCATGTATCTCTCCAATTTTCCCAGCACTATTTATTGAAGAGACTGTCTTGACTCCATTGTATATTCTTGCCTCCTTTTTAACATATTAATTGAGCATATTGGTTCGGGTCAATTTCTGGGTTCTCTATTCTATTCCATTGATCTATATGTCTGTTCCTGTGCCAGTACCAGGCAGTTTTGAGAACAGTGGCTTTGTAATACAGCTTGATATCTGGTATTGAGATCCCACCTACTTTGTTATTCTTTCTCAGGATCGCTGCAGCTATTTGGGGTCTTCTTTTATTCCAGATGAATTTTTGGAGAGTTCGTCCTAGGTCTGTGAAATATGCCGTTGGTATTTCAATGGGAAGTGCGTTGAATTTGTAGATTGCCTTGGGTAGTATGGACATTTTAATGATGTTGATTCTACCAATCCATGAACAGGGTATGTTCAGGATCCTCTATTGAGGATCCTAAGAGCCTGGGTTTGGGACCACCCTGTGTGTGACCTCTGAACCCCTGGGCTTGGAGAGTGAGGTCCCGCCCCTGGGAAGGCCAGGGCTGCTCTGACCCAACAAACTCAGCCTCGCTGCTCCCTGTGCTGGACCCCGAGCCCTGGGAACCACTGGGTCAGGGCAGCAACAGCTCTGCCCTTTGTGGGGACGCCCACTTCTATGGAAACTCCCGCGGGGGGCGGGGGGCGGGGGAGGCGGCTCCTGGACAGGAAAAGGAACTGAAGTGTCTGCGGAGCTGGGACCTGCCCCTCCCTCCTGGGCGGTGAGCCCTTCAGGCCTGAGTGAGGACTGGCTGGAGCAGGTGGGTGGGGATGGGCCTTCCTCTATGAGGATTGGCTGGCGAAATTGGGGCGGGCCCTCTGGCAAGCTGGGGCACAGGGCGGGCTGGTGAGGGTGACCGGGAGGCGGAGGGATGCAGAGGGCAGGGAAGGGCAGGCCTGCCAGTCAGAGCTGCCCCTGAGTAGTAACCACGGGACTTATGAGCTGACAGCTCTTGAACTAATGGAAATGATGCAGGAAAAAAAAGAAAAAGAAAAAGAAAACAGGAAATGAAACAGGAAGCTGTGCACGGCCTCCCTCCCAGGCACAGACACCCAGTTCCTCCCCCAGAGGGGGCTGGGCTGCTGGGCGACACCGACCCCGGACTCACCAGCCTCAGGACGTCAGCCGCGGGCGTCGGGCTGCAGGGGGGTGGCCCCCAGCCGGGCAGAGGCTGCATGTCCACCCGGGACCCTATTCCCTGACCGCGGCCTCGGGACTCCGGCCGGCAGGACAGATGGACGGCGGGACAGACGCACTCACTCTTGACCTCACAGCTGCTGTGGCTGCTCCCAAAGAGAAAGAGAAAAGCAAACTGATCTTGGGCTGCGGTTTCCTCCAACACCCACAGGGGGCCACCCCCACACAGCGGGATCAACCAGCCATTGCTTGGCTGCCTCTGTGCTCTCTCCGCCCAGGGGAGGGAGGGGCTAGCCCAGCTCCACAGAGCAGTCCCGTCCCCTCTCTGGTCCAGGAGCCGCCTCCCCCGCCCCCCGCCCCCCGCGGGAATTTCCATAGAAGTGGGCGCCCCCCCAAAGCGCATCTCTTTCCCTGTCGCTCTGCCCCCCAGAGAGCTGACCTGCAGCCTCTCCCCACGCGGGCAGAGCCCTCTGAGCCTCCGTGACCTGTGTCCCCTCTGCCTGGGGAGCTGTTTGCACCCACACATTCCAGAGGGAGCCTCTCAGGGGAACTCTGGGCCCCTGGGTGTGCGGGAGGGGCACTGTCACCCCTGAGCACCTGGAGGGGCTCCCCACCATGTGCACTTACACCCACCTGCCTGCAGGGGGCGGGCTGGGTCATTCCTGCCCCCATTCCACAGACTGGGAGGTGGGGACTCAGAGAGACAGGGCCGGGCCCAGGGCTCCGGGTGCAAATGGTGCTCAGACCCAACCCTCATCTCTGACCTCAGAGGCCTGGGCCTTCACCTCCGCCTCCTGCTCACACTGTGGAGGCGGCACAGGCCCCTCGGCGGGAATGAGGGAAGCGCCGTGGAATGAGGGACACGGACACAGGAACCCAGGGGCCTGGAAGGGACTCCCTCTGCAGAAACCTGGGACCTGTCTCTGGCTCCTGTGTTTCCGGGACGAGGCTCTGCCGACGCCACTGACTCCGCCGACCCACCAGCTCAGGCCCCTTTCCCAGGGGCGGCTCTTGGGGGGGTGGGTGCCAGCAAGACCCCCAACGAAGGGGCATCAGCAAAAAGGAACAA
>NW_005873244.1:23205-30070 GCF_000147115.1 Myotis lucifugus
GGGGGGCAGCGCCCTCCAGGGGCCTGGGCGTTGGCAGCGCCGGACCCCGGGCCTCCCCGGGGCAGCGGGACTCCGGGGCCGACAGGCAGGGGCGTGAGAAACGCAAACTTGCGTCCTGGCCTATGGCTCAGTGGTTAGTGCGTCACCCTGACCCCAGCACCCACCTGGGTGCAGGCGGATCCCACCCCGCCGGGTGCGTGCAGGAGGCGGCCCCTCCAGGCCTCTCTCCCCCTGTTCCTCTCTCCTCCCCTCCCCTCCCTCCCACGCCCCCTAAACCCTTGGGTGAGGATTTACAGAGAAAATGAAGAGAAATACAGGCGCCCCCTGTGACATGAAGGGGGGCCGGGAGGTGAGCTCAGCGCAGGGGACAGACAGCACCGCCAGCGTCATGTGGGGACGGACCAGGGGCGGCGGCCTCCGCTCTGTACGGGGCGGGGGCGTGGGGGTCGCTGTGTGGCCCTGGCACCGGGGGTCCTGGAGCCACCGTCACCCACAGCTCCACCCACACAGGAGGCCTCGATCTGCCTGGGGCTGGGGCTGGAATCACAATCTGCAGTCACAGGTGCCTGACTTCACTCTGAGTCAAAACAAAACTGAGAAGTCTTCAAGAGTTTGTATGTTCAGCAGAACTGGAAACCTCCATATTAGTTCCAGCTGGCAGATACTAGAGGCCATTCCCCTAACCTTTCCCTGCTGACCAAGCCCTACCTTTGACGTGTATATCTGCTGTCCTGAAGGCCAATGTGTTTCCAGTGAATAAAAAGCCCTGGGTCCCCTGGTTCCGGCAGCTTAGTCCCGAGAGCTGAGTCCCCGCCTGGCTCCCCAAATGCCCCCCAGATTTATCTTTCCCGTCCGGTGTTATTCCTTTACGCGCAGCCCCTTCCCAGATCCTGAAGAGCCCTCACAGCAGCTCTGAGCATTTCACCCTAAGGTCTCCTCTCACTGCCAGAGGCTTGGGGACCATCTCAGTGGCTGTGCAGGAAAAGCTATACATTCTGTGCTGATCAATTCTGCCGCGATGTGTGCGGTTTGATGAGAGACTGTGATCTGAGAATGAGTCGCACACACTGAGGCGTCACCTAAAAAGCATTTTGTTGGGGGAACAGTTTGCATTGAGAGGAGCTCAGATCCTGTTTCTGGTGAGTCTCACCCACTGGTGACCCCGCCTGAGCCGTGGGGCTGGGAGGCCCGGGACCATGCAGTTCCCTCTCTGACCTGGAGGAGGCGCCCTCTCCCCGTTCATGTGAGTCCCGGCGGCCTCCTGGGTCTCACTTTATGCCCTGGGTTCTGGTTGTCGCTCATGTTGGCTGTAGTGCACGTGGATGTGGAGCACGTGGCTGTGGTGTATGTGGCTGTGGTGACGTGGCTGTGGTGCACGTGGCTGTGGTGTATGTGGCTCTGGGGCACGTGGCTGTGGGAGGAATGGGCTTCTGGGAGGGGCTGGCGCTCCCTGCACCTCGGTCCTCCTATGAGCACGGGCCGTCCAGCAGTGCTGACCTCTCACGCACACGTGTGTAGAGAGCGTGGGGTGCGATTCTTACTTCACCCCCGATACCCCGGTGCAGTGCTCACGCCCAGCCCATTAAGGTTCTTTCCAAACACCGATCTCCACAGACGCAGCCCAGGCCGTGGGGAGCAATGCCTTGTCCTGGACGGGGCAGGGGTGGCCCCAGATGTGCCGGGAACATCCCGCTGGGCCACAAATTACGGAAAACCCATGGAAAGAGGGACACGTGACACAGGAATCCAGGAGGCCCTTAAAGGACAACCTCTGCAGAAACCTGGGGCTATTTCAGCACCAGAATCAATGGGATTCATGGTTAGATCCCGTGAATGAAACAGGAAAAGCGGAGGCCATCATGACATCAATAGGACGAGTGAATGAAAGGGTGAGAAAATGGAAGGATGAGGGAATGAGAGAGTCAATGAATGAATGAATGAATGGAAAAATAAATGAGTAAATGGATGGACGGATAAGTGAGTGAGTGAATAGATGAATGAGAGTATAGAGGAATCAGGGAGTGAGTGGATGGATGAAGGAATGAGTGAGTAAATGAATTAATGGGTGAATGGATGGATGGATAGATAGATGAGGGACTGAGTGGATGGATGGATGGATGGATGAATGAGTGAGTGGGTGAATGGATGGATGAGTGAATGGGTGAGTGAGTGAATGATACCTGAGGACAGGGCCTCCTTCCAGTGAGTGGTGTTGGTCAGAGGAGAAAATCAGTTGGTAAATGCAGGTGAGAAGTGGAACGTGCTCACAGGCTGAGGTCTCTCCCCAAACTCGCTCAGCTCCACGAGCCTCACGTCTCAGGGTTTCTCCGGAAGTCTGACCCGGAACCAGAGATTGACCTGCCCTCAAAGCATCTTGTCCGAGTTATTTTATTGATAATGTGGACGGAAGGAGCCACATGCTGACCTGACAAGCTCAGGGGAGGCCTGTGTGGCCGTCTTGCAAACTCAGAGACCTAAAGTCACCACAAAGGATGGTCTGAAAAGTAGATATTTAACTACAAACAGGTTATGGTGGGTAGTCATGCCCTAAGCTGATATTTTCCCTGACAAAGATCAACTTTGATCCTTACTGAGCCCATTTTTGTAGATACTTGCAAGTTGAAATTCTCTATGAATTGTACATGTACCCTGCTGGAGTATTAACAGGGGGTTGGGATTCTTGGGGTTTAGCAACCTCAGAGGTGCAATTTCCCATTTTTTAAAAACTTTATTATGATTATTGAATATCTGTAGAGTCTGAGCAGATTTCCTCGGGGTGTTCTGTAGTGGGTTGCAAACTGTGCTGCTATGGGTTGAGCTCCATGAGGCTGTCACCCCTCATGTCGCAATTCAACCCTCTTACGTGTCTCGGTGTCTAAAACAGCCAGAAGGGCTGGGGCGCTGGCTTACCAGGCCTTATGGGCGCTCCCCCGGACCAGCCAGTCAGTTCATTACAGTTGAGTTGGAATTTCCCTGTGGGGCTCCTGCACGTTGTGAGGTATAACCTCTGACACCTCCACAAAGGCTCTTAGTGGCCTAAGAACACCCGGGAACCGGGCAGGAGGGAGGATGTGCCCCTTTATCTTTGGAGCTGTCAGCTCGCATTTATACAGCGAAGGTTTTCTTTTTTGCTCAGACTCTCAGAAAGCCATTCCAATTAAAGAGCCGAAATCAAAACCAGCCACCCGTTTCTTGGTTTTCCTCCAGTCTTGCCTTAGGCTGGGTTCTATGAACCCGTAATCTTAGTTCCACCTCGAGGATTTAAAACAGCTCAAATAAAGTCCGACCTTCGACCAAAACAAGGGAAGGCCCTGGATCCCAGAGACAACCCACCCAAGTTCACCTGGCACGGCGGGGAGCCGGCGGGGCTCAATGGGCCCTTTGCTGGATCCTAGCACCGAGTCTGAGTCCGCAAGGTAGTCCTGGGTGAGCTTCTTTGGAATCCTGCCGACTACGCCAATTAATGTTAACATAAAAAACCACTGACACCTGTAAACGATTTTTGTGAGTTTATTTGAGCCAAACTGTCGACATATGCCGGGAAGCAGAACCTCAATGAATTGAGATAGTGCTCCGGAGAATGGAGGGTTACATTTGAATTTATACATTTGCAATCAACGGAAAGGGATGTAGGTGGGTTACATGAAATTCACTGGTGATAGATTAAGGAGGTGGGATTAAGCAAAGCAGGGAAACCTCTGGGATTGGGTAAAAAGTGAAATGATGGACATGTGCTTCTCTTACACAGTCGGGTACAGGATAGTTAACATCATTAACAGCTGACCGTTAACTTGGTAACAATGACAGTGAGGGAATGTCCTGGTGCCACTTGTTGTGCCCTGACGGGTGGGGGGGTAAATGGAAGTTACAAGTTACCCAGGCATCTCAGAAGATACGTTATCATAGAGGCAAAAAGGCAAATGAGCTCAGTAAGGATCAAAGTTGATCTTTGTCAGGGAAAATATCAGCTTAGGACATGACTACCCACCATAAGCTGTTTGTGGTTAAATATTTAATTTACAGGCCATCCTTTGTGGTTATTTTAAGTCTGAGTTTGCTAGGCTGCCACGCAGGCCTCCCCTGAGCTTGTCAGGTCAGCATGAGGCTCCTTTCCTCCACAATAATAATAACTTTAAAACATATAAAATTGTCCTTTGGAAATGACTTCCAGACTGTGAGTCATGTGATGGGCAGACATGACCACCATTCCCAGTCCCAGCCCAGGAGGAGGCTGAGGCCCGTCCTGCAGCTGAGCTCAGGGCCCGGGCGGTGGGTGGGGGCAGGAGCGCCCTGGGCCAGGGCCTCACACACAGGGTCAGGAGGGGGGAGGTCAGGCACCTCAGAAGCCCGGTGGGAGACGCGGGTGGTCCCAAGCTCCCTGGGCAGCAGGTGGGCTCCTCCTCAGCCAGGTGCGGGCTGGCCTCCAGGAGGGGGTCCCCACTGGTGGTCTTAATGCAGCAGCTAGCAGGGTTCAGGAATCTGGAGAAGGCGCTGTGTGTAAATTAATCAAGAGTCCATAGAGGAAACAATTTTGAAAGGCATTTTGGGGATCAGAGAAGACTTAGCTAAAGGAACTAAGTTCTTCTTGTCTCAGGACCCCTTGCTATTTGTCCTAAGGCAAGGTAGATATACATCAAAGGCCAGGGCTAGTACACAGAGTCCATGGTCAGATGGGGGAACTGCCTACGGCTGTTCAGGTGTTTGGCCAGCAGGAGGCAGTAACATGTAGATTGAAATGCCCTCAGCTGCCTGGCAGCCAGCAATCCTTTATGCATCCTGTTCAGGTTTGGGGAAATGCCCTCAGCCCCCTCCCGATGAGTCAGCCCAGCTCACATGCTGGAGCTGGATTCCGGCAGGTCCTGATGGCTCCCCTGACCCCGTAGCTGGTCCTTGGGGGCCTGGCCGCTGCCCACAGCCTCGCGGAGATGGCTCAGGCGTCTGCATCCCGCAGCCATGTGTCAGGTGGCGGGTCCCTCTGAGGGAACAGGGATGCTGTCTCCTCCACGGGCTCCGTGGTGACGTCTGGCTGGACCCGGGAGGCCTGAAGGTCCCGACGCCTGTTCCTTTCTGCCGGCTCCCCTGTCCCCTGGGAGTGACACTCGGCGTGAAGACCGGGGGCCGCTCAGGCCTGGCCTGGATGCTCCGGGTCAGCCACCCCCAAGGGCAGGAGCGGGGCCTCCCTCCCGGACTTAGCACAGCGTCCACGGAGGACTCAGCCCCGCAGGGACCTTCCCCCCCAAACCCTCCCTCCATCCGGCAGCCTCACCCTCAGTGTGGGGACAGGCAGCAATTCCCCAGGAAAGGCGAGTTTTCCTGCAAAACAGAGACGCCCCGTCAGGAAGGGGCCGCCCGGCCGGGGACCAGGGGGCCTGCTGCTCACGGGGAACCTCCCAGAGACCGACCCGCTCAGAGGCAGCAAGACCCAAGCACGGGCCCCTGGTCGGCCTGTCCCCGGGGCCGGGAGACGGGGAAGGACCCGGGCCCTGCCACCTCCCCTGCTGCCAACCCGGCCCCACCTCAGCCCCGTGGACCGTCCACAGGGAGGGCTGAGCCCCCCCAGGGGAGCGGCTGCCAGGAGCTGGGAGGAGGGACCCGCCCGCTGCTCAGAGCCGGGCCCTGGGCCGGGCACCTCCCGGGTAAGGACAGGGCTCGGCCTCGCCCACAGCCCTGAGCCTCTCTCTGCTCAGGGCCCCCCCTCGGGCTCTGGGCACGCAGAGCGCCCTGGGCAGGGACAGGGGAGGGAGGCATGACGGGGCCTCCCGCTGCTCTCGACTCCCTGTGCTCCTCCGTCCGCTGAGGGCAGGTGGGAGCTCGGGCCCTGGTGCTGTGTGGGCACGGGGGGCACCAGGCTCCTCACACAGGAAGTCCCGCCCCCGGGCACCCCAGGCCGCCTCTCTCTTTGGGGACAGAGCCAGAGCGGTGTCTGGGAGGAGAGAGCTGGGACCTGAGCCCTGATGGGACCAGGGGCTCCTGCTCACCACGTGACCTTCTGTTCCTGATGGACATGAGCACAAGGGGCACAGAAATGACAGCGATGACGAGGATAATGACGCTGACGCTGATGATGATGACGGGGCCCCAGGGGGAGCATGTCACGTCTGAGCTGCTGGTCCCAGGCGTCGCTTCCCAAGAAAGTGGGCCACTGCACCTGGGGGAGGAGGGGGCCATGGGCAGTGGGCAGGGGCACCTCGGTCCCTGGCTCTCACCCCAACCCCCCCAAGACCCCGAGCGCTGCCGGAAGCTGATACCAGCAGGTCATACTCAGCTGGGCTGAATCATCAGGAGGGGGCTGAGGGCATTTCCCAAACCTGAACAGGATGCATAAAGGATTGCTGGCTGCCAGGCAGCTGAGGGCATTTCAATCTGCATGTTACTGCCTCCTGCTGGCCACACACCTGGAGAGCCGGGGGCAGTTCCCCATCTGACCATGGACTCTGTGTACTAGCCCTGCCCTTTGATGTACACCTACCTCACCTCAGGGCAAAGTGTGTTAATAAATAGCGAGGGATCCTGAGACAAGGAGCACTTGGTTCCTTTAGCTAAGTCTCCTCTGGTCCCCAAATGCCCCCAAAATCATGTTTCCTCTCTGGACTCTTTAGTCATTTACACGCAGCCCCTTCTCCAGATTCCTGAACCCTTCGAGCTGCTGCATTAAGACCACCAGCCTTAGAGCGTCCCCTGCGCAGCCGGAAGCACAGAGGGGGAGGCTGCTGCCTGGGGTGGGCCCGGGGAGGGGGCTCTGGGGGGCACTCAGGTCTGACTCTCCCTGTCCCACAGCCACGGGGAGACGGAGGGAGGGGAGGAAGGGGCAGGACAACCGGGGACAGGGACACTGGACACAAGAGAGGGACAGCGAAGGAGATGC
>NW_005873245.1:0-27035 GCF_000147115.1 Myotis lucifugus
CTTCCCTTTTGTCCAGTAGATTATACATATTGCGTTTCTCGCACATGCTTTTTGGTCAAGCTTTACCTAGTAACTGGCATCCTCATTCATAGGGAAATTGAATATAATATTTCCCACTCGTCTGTTTTCTGTCCATAGGAGAGTCTGTTGTCTGATTGTCTGACTGAGTCACTGTGACGCCAGCTCCCTGGACACAGAAGGGGAAGGGACAGTGACAGCACCACCGGGACCAGGGCCTGTGAGGGGGGGACACTAAGCAATGATTCAAGGGGACCTGGGGGAGCACTTTTGGGGATAAAAGCAGAAGGAGATGCACGGTGGGGTGTGTGGACTCAGAGGTCACGTGTGGGGCCCAAGGCCTGTCCCCCCCTTAGGAAGGTGTGGGAGGCCGAAGCTCCAAGGAGAGGGGGGCAGCGTCTCCATGGCAGCCAGGAGCCTGCCTCCCAGGTCCTCCCTCTGGGAAAGGGAGGCCAGGCTGTGGGGTTGGTGCTGCTTCTCACTTTCCTGGGGGAACTGGACCTCAGGTCACTGCCGCCTGATGGGAGTGGCTGTGGCTTTTATTGGACCTGAATGTGTCAGGACAATGGGGAGGTCAGGGGTCAGAGCTGGTCATGGTGAGGCAGGAACTACCTTGCAGGTTTCCCTGCTGGGTTTCCAGACCCAAATGCACTAGTGAGGAGGGTGGGGCAGAGGGAGGCCCAGGGGCCCATTAGGGGAACTTCCTATTTGTGTTCGCTCTGATCTGGACCCACACCTCCCAGCGACGGGGTCAGCAGGGGATGGAGCCCAGTTCCCGCTCCTGGGAGCTCAGAGGTCCCTGGTGATGTCCTCTCGGGAGAAAGAGCAAATCCCTGCTCTGAGCAGGTGGCCGAGCTCAAGGAGGGTCCCCAGGCCCAGGCCAGGCGCTGGGGCTGCCAGGCCTCCTCCCCTCCCGCCCTCGGCCAGAGGAGGGGCCGTCCCTGCAGATGTGGTCCCTCCAGGGACTGCCCAGCCCCCGGAGCCCTGGTGCTGCAGCTCAGCTCACCCCCAGGCTGAGCAGGATGGACTGTCCTGACGGGCTGTGTCCTGGAGACGCTGCCACAAAGGCCCACAGACTGAGCCCCTCAGAACCAGGGAGAAGGTCCCTGTCAGGGGTGGGGCTCTAGTCTGAGGTCAAGGTGCTGGCAGGCCCGCCCTCCCAGGGAGGCCCCGGGTAGGTGCTCTCTTGTCTCTTTCCAGCATCTGGAGGCTCCGTCCAACCCTGACATGATCTCAGCTTGGGCCTCGGTCCCTGACTCTGTCCTCACAGCTGAGCCCGCGGGACACGCGCCCAGGCCTCAGAGAGTCTGTGGGAACCTGCTCTGGGGCAGAGGGGCCGGGTTTTGGAAGACACGGTGCTGTGACCCCCCTACAGGGTCCTGCCCCCCAACCTCACACAGTGTGAAGGGAAGACGGGAAGGAAATTCTTCTGGGAAGGAGGCCCCAACTGCATTTCAAAGTGGCTCCATTTGTATTGTTATTTCTACTATATTGTTAAGTTTTATCTTGATTATTAAATGCTGGGCAGGTGAAATGCACCCTTGACTGTGTGTGTGAGTGTGAATGTGAGTGTGACTTTTCCTTTTGCTGCCCCTGTCCATTTCCTGTGAGACTGTTGCTTATATTGACTCTCACAGCTGAGAATAATTAATGCGATTGCCTGGTCCGGGGACTCGGAGAACAACCCACAGAGCCACCCCAGCTGGACGCAGCCCCGTGAACAGCAGACGGGGCCCCAAAAGCAGAGGGTGCACTGAGCCCTATGTTTGTGCCCCACTTCCCCACCCGCTCCTGTCACTGTGGGGATGCCTGCTGTACCACAGGGCACAGTAGTACTCGGCCTCGTCCTCAGGCTGCGCCCCTGAGAGGGTCAGGGCAGCTTTGCCCCCTTGGATGGAGCCTGAGAACCGGGCCGGCGTCCAGGAGTGTTTCTTGTTTGTGTCATAAATGAGTGTCCTGGGGACCTGGCCGGGCTTCTGCTGGATCCAGTACGGGTAGTGACCGCTGGTGACCTCTCCAGTGTTAGTGCTGCAGGTGAGAGTGACCGTCACGCCTGGGACCACGCTCTCTGAGGGCTCCTGAGTGACCACAGCCTGAGACCTGGACCCTGAAATAGAAGCAGACACATCAGGAATGAAGAATAAAGGCAGAGGGGCCCCTCCACGGGCTGGTCTCTGAAATGGCCCTGAACCTGGGCAGAGAGCGAGGATGAGGAGGAGGAGGAGGGGAGTCCAGCTCATGGTGGAGACTTTCCAAGGTGCCTCAGTCTCTTGCAGGTGCTGGTCTCGGGTGTCCCTTTATCTCCTCCCGGCCTCCTGGGCACAGGGGGTGTTTGCTGGTCATTATGCAAATGTGCGCCCACAGGACCCTCCTGTCCTGGGTCCTGGGCCCAGTTTGAAGCTTCACTGTGAGGAGGAGGCTGGGGAGGCTGTGGGCTCTGAGTCTGTCCCTTGAGGGGAAGCACCTGCTGTCACCTCACACCCAGGCCATGGGCATGGGCGCAGGGCCCACTCAATTGGAACCATGTGAGATGGCTTCAGGCCTTGCAGCTCTGAGAACAGCCACAGCGCCCCCTGGTGACGCCCTAGGGAATAGTCATGGTGGCAGGAACTACACAAGGAATGATGCCACTTCAAACAAAACAACAAACCAGGTATTTCCTCCTTCTGACTCCCTGCAGAGAGCTTCCCCCCTGTTTTGTTTTTGGTTCTATAATTGCCCTTGGGCTGTGTCCACAGAGTCTATTGAATCCTGGGTGTCTCTTCTTCCCTTTGGACTATGAAGCTCGTAGCTGCTCCTCCATGGACTGTGGGATCGCTGTCCTCATACATCCGCCCAGAATCCCTCCTCTGGGTCACCTCAGTGTTGGTGTCAGTAGATTCTCTTTTCTCCTTCATGTGTTTAGCTTCCTGGTTTTTGACGTAATGAGGGGTAATTTACACAGAATCTGGACATTTTGAAGATGCTATGAGGAGCCTCTGGGTGCCTTTCATTCTCCCTTTTTTTAAAAAAAATATATTTTATTGCCTTTTATTTTACAGAGAGGAAGGGAGAGAGATAGAGAGTTAGAAACATCGATGAGAGAGAAACATCGATCAGCTGCCTCCTGCACACCCTCCACTGGGGATGTGCCCGCAACCAAGGTACATGCCCTTGACCAGAATCTAACCCGGGACCCTTCAGTCCGCAGGCCGACGCTCTATCCACTGAGCCAAACCGGTTTCGGCCATTCTCCCTTTTTTAAATAAAAATACATTTTTGTTGATTTGAGAGAGTGAGATGAAGATAGAAACATCAGTGATTACAGTGAATCATTGATCGGCGCCTCCTGAATGCCCCTTACAGAGGATGGAGCCTTCACCCGGGCCTGTGCCTTGACCAGAATCAAACCTGGAACCCTTCAGTCAGGAGGCCGAGGCTCTATCCACTGAGCAAAACCGGCCAGGGCTGTCAGTCATATTTTTGCAATCGGGTCCAGGGTGAGCTGGTCCTGCAGGAGAGGAGGGCAGGTGCCTACTCACCCGGCCCAGAGCTGGAGCTCCTCCTGGGAGCACGTTTAATAAGTCACGTGACCGCGATTGGCAGCCTCCTCCTCAGGCCAGAGACCAGGGGTGGTCACAGAGGCCGTGTGAGCCTGGCTGGTAGGGCTCAGTGGTTGAGCATGAACCCAGAAACCAGGTGTCACAGTTCAAGTTCTGGTCAGGGCACAAGTCCCGGTTGCGGGCCCCATTCCCAGTGTGGGGCATGCAGGAGGAAGGCGATCATTGACCCATCATTGATGTTTCTATTTCTCTCTCCCTCTCCCTTCCTCTCTAAATAAAAAATATATATTTTTTAAAAACACATGAAAAATATGTATTAAAAAAAGAAGCCACGTGCACAAATGAAGAACAAGTGAAGAGAGCTGAGCTGTGGACTGTCAATCTCCTCTGTCCTAGGTCACAAGGTCCCGTAGGTGCTCTGCCTGGGAGCTGTGGGGACCGTTGCTATGGGAACGGTCAGTGTGTCTGCTGACCCAGGTTCAGGAGAAGGTGACCTGAGATCTGGGCTCATCAACAGCTTCTGCTCCCCATGGCCCACAGCCACCCACACCCTGGGGGGTAGGAAAGCCCCGGTGGGTGAGAGGAGAGGACACAGTCAGAGCCTGTGGCTCAGGGAACCCCACTCACGGGAGCCCCATGGGCCCGAGTGGCGTCAGCTGTGAGAGCGTCTCCCGCATAGACCCAGGCGCCCGCATCCTTCCTGGAGCAGCTCAGCATCCAGCCACCGTCCAGCTCGCTCACCCTGTCGAGACCCAAAGAGGGTTCCTGGGCCCAGGCCACCCATGTCCTTCCGACAGCCCCTCTCCCCAATGGCACTGAAGGTCAGGGTCCCAGCAGAGGTGACGGCCAGCCCTGTGCCTGGGCTTCCTCCCGGGCCCGAGGCTCCCCAGCCCCTCGCAGCTGAGAGCCTGGTCCGTGAGCACAGGGCTGGGCAGGAGCCTTGGGCGAGGAGCCCAGGGACTGAGGGGTCACTGCTCTGACCTCTGGGCGCCGAGTCTGTGCTCCGGCTCGACCGCCTGCTGGGAGGGTCCTGGGCTCTGGGAACCGTTTACAAAGCTCTTCCCTTATTTCAAGTCAGAAACAGCCATCGCACGGGACCTGGGCTTCTTACCCATGGAGGACAGGCCACCTTTCAGGGACATAATGACCACTGAGTTTTGGTGTTGGATCTGTTTTCCTGAGACTCAGAGACATGGGATCAAACATGGAAAGTGACTCTTTATAAACCAGAAGGTCCTTCCCCGTGTAGTTTGCACATGGAAGTTATGTTAACAAGGTCACATGTTGGGACCCAAGACTCTGGTGGAGTCCTAGGTTTTTGTCCCACTTCCCCATCAGTGTGTGTCACTGTGGGAGCATTATTGTGCCAGATCGCACAGTAATAGTCGGCCTCGTCCTCAGGCTGCAGCCCCGAGATGAGCAGGAGCCCCGCATTGGCCGAGGCGTCTTTGGATCCAGAGAAGCGGCTGGGGACCCCGGAGCCTTGGCCCTTATCTGAGTCAGTGTGGTAGTTCAGGAGGTACCGGAGAGGGCTCCCAGGCTTCTGCTGGTGCCAGTTTATCCTGTATCCACCAACATTGATGTCACTTCTTAGGGTGCAGGTGAGTCTGGCTGTGGCTCCCGGAGATGCAGAGAGGGAGGGCGGCTGAGTCAGCACAGGCTGGGAGAGGGACCCTGCAGACACAGACACTTGTCAGTGATGGGCAGGGACCAGGGGACCTTTCCCAGGAGACTGAGCAGGAAGGGAAGAAGCCTGGTCCCAGGCCTGTCCCTACCTGTGCAGTGAGAGAGGAGCGCGAGGAGCAGAGGCGTCCAGGCCATGGTGCTCACAGCCCTGAGCCCACAGTGGGGCAGGGCTGCCCAGGCCTCCTTTTCTCCCCCACCCTCTGCCAGGGGAGGGGCTGCCATGCAAATGGGGGTCCCTCCAAGGACTGCCCAGCCCCTCCCTGGGCCCTGGGGCTGGAGCTCAGCTCACACCCCAGACTGAGGAGCATGGAGGTGGGCTCACCCCTTGGGGGGCCCTGGGAGGAAGCACCTGCTGAGACAGCACAGAGGCTATTGCTCAGGGGGCGCTGCCAGCAAAGACACAGCTGGTCCCCATCAGGGCGCACAGGGCCCAGCCCCCAGGTCCAGGCTCCTGTGAGTGGAAAGCCTTAGTGAGCAGGTGGGTGGGGGCCACTGGGCGATCCCACAGCGCCCCCTGCTGGCCTCAGGACACACTACATCGCCCTGGTCCAAAGCCCTGGGCCCAGCTGGTGTCTGCAGCTCCCAGGCCACTGTCCCTGTGCCCACTTCCTGGTCTGACTGGCACAGACACTGGCGCTCACTGCAGCTTCTCATCCTGGGCCAGCCTGGGAGGTGCCAGCACGGACGTGACTGAGAGGTGCTGGTCTGGGAGGCGGTTAGAAATGCGGCCTCACACGTTCATAAACAGTCAGCTGGGCCCCCGCCTTCAGGGGAGACGTTATGGTGCTGAGAGTCCTGAGGGCGCTGGGGGACTGAGAAGGGACATGAGCCTGGGACACAGCCCTGGGCTCCTCCCTCTTCACAGACGGGAGGGGCTCCTGACACGCATGTCACTCATTCAGTCTGTCTCTGTGGACACGCTCATCCGTCCAGGGAATGGGGGGTGTTGGCTGATGATGCAGTGCCTTCTGCGCTGGGCCCTTTGTGATGAGCTGGGTGTGGGTTTAGGGGGAACAATCTCTTCATCGTCCCCATGCAGTGGCCACAGGAAGAGCTGAAGACATTGAATACGTGTGTCGGGGGGACAGTGGTAGATCGATGGAGGGGAAAAGCCACAGGAAACCACCAATGCCTGTTTGGAGTCATTTTGTGTGATAATCAGTCTGGCCCTTTAAGACACAGCAATGGGATGTCGTGAGAACTTAGACACCAGCCTTCCTGTCCAGGCCCCTGGAGAAACGCTGGGGAAGCCCCGGAAGATCTTCCTTCTGGTTCCAGGATGGACCCTCCCCTCAGAGCAGGGCCTGCAGGCACCATAGTGTCCCACAGGCCCTCCCCGCCCAAGTCTGCAGAGGGCGCTCCTGACCTTGGGGTGAGGACAGTGACCTTCCTCCTCCAGAGGCTCAGCTGTGCTCTGCTCTGTCTGTCCTGCCCCCAGGGAAGCTGCCAGAACCTGTGACCTCCTCCTGGGGTGGGGGTGGGAGACGGCAAGGAGAGGAGCTGCCAACTCATTTCTCTTGTGCTCACTGAACAGAATCCTCTGAAATGTAACGATGATGATGATGATAATTCAACCTGGAGTCAGCACCTCCGGGGAGAGACTGGGAGCCCAGGAAGGGGACTCACACCCCCGGGCTGTGCTGGGAGGAGGGCGGGGCCCTGGGTTGGGCTGGTCAGTGATGCTAAACCTCATCCTCAAGCTGTGATAGGGGCCTCTGCAGTAGTTGACATGGAGATCAAAATGAGAACCAACATTTCTTTTGTTTTTTTACATATATTTTTATTGCTTCCAGAGAGGAAGGAAGAGGCAGAGACAGAGAGAAACATCAATGATGACAGAGGATCATCGACTGGCTGCCTCCTGCACACCCCGCCCTGGGGATCAAGCCTGCAACCTGGGCGTGCGCCCTGACCCGGGATACAACCCTGACATCCTGGTTCACAGGTCGACGCTCAACAACTGACCCCGCCAGGCGGGCTGAGGTCCCCCATGTCCGGAGGATGTGGTTGTGTCATTGGTGCAGAGTGTTGCTGAGATGTCACCGGTGCTGATGGATGAAAATGACGCCTTTCTCCCCAGTGCTGCTGCCTGGGCCGGGGCACTAGGCCTGGGCTGTCTGACCTGGTCCCGGTCCCTGGAGGAGCTGGAGGAGCAGGGGAGCTGCAGGGACCCGTGTGCACAGGCAGGGTCCACGCTGCAGGGCATGGGGCAGGGCTGGCGGGCTGCCCCCATGAGCATGAGCATCCGGGAACCTGTCCCTGGATCGTGTTTAATCCTGAGGACAAGGGAGACCCAGGACTTGGTGGCACAACCTGACACCCTGGTCCTTTGGCCCCGGAGCTAAGGCCCAGCAGCCTCCCATCCATCATCCCATCCCACAGCCAGACGTATCCTCAAGGAGCTCATATGCATGTGGCTACAGATGGGATGTTGTTATTTTTACATTTTGATAGTTCCCTGCTGTTATACAGAACACACTTCATTGCAGCAGGTTGGTTTTAATGCAAAATTCATATTTGAGCCCTCGGACCAGGATCCTCTCTCAGTCACTCCTCGGCTCGGATCTGAGCTTGGCCTGAATGAATCTGATTGAACCTCCTCCAATGTCTCCATGGGAACCTTCATCCCTGAGGAATGTTACCTGTGAGAACGAGAACATGGCGCACATTCCATGAGCAACAAATCAATGAAATCGCTGACCTGACGTCAAAGCTGTGACCCTGTCAGGACCCCGGGTCCAGAATCACCCGGTGCCGGATGGACACCTATCGGCACAGTCACGGCTGACCCAGAACTGGGCGGAGCCGCCAGCAGGGGCCAAGGTCAGGCCAGGAGAGCGGAGAGGAGGTTTTTGTCTCACTTCCCTGTGGGTCTGGACCACTGTGCGTCTTATAGCTGCCGTCCCATGTGGCACAGTAATAGTCAGCCTCGTCTTCAGGCTGCAGGCCCGAGATGTGCAGAAGGCCTGAGTTCGAGGCGTCTGTGGATCCAGAGAAGCGGCTGTGGACCCCGGAGCCCTGGCCCTTATCTGAGTCTGTGTGGTAGTACAGCAGGTACTGGGGAGGGCTCCCTGGCTTCTTCTGGTGCCAGCTTATGCCATAGCTGCCAACATTGGAGCCACTGCTCAGGGTGCAGGTGAGTCTGGCTGAGGCTCCCAGAGATGCAGAGAGGGAGGGCGGCTGAGTCAGCACAACCTGGGAGAGGGACCCTGCAGACACAGACACTTGTCAGTGATGGACAGGGACCAGGGGACGTTTCCCAGGAGCCTAAGCAGGAATGGAAGAAGCCTGGTCCCAGGCCTGTCCCTACCTGTGCAGTGAGAGAGGAGCGCGAGGAGCAGAGGAGTCCAGGCCATGGTGCTCACAGCCCTGAGCCCACAGTGGGGCTGGGCTGCCCAGGCCTCCTTTTCTCCCCCACCCTCTGCCAGAGGAGGGGCTGCCATGCAAATGGGGGTCCCTCCAGGGACTGCCCAGCCCCTCCCTGGGCCCTGGGGCTGGAGCTCAGCTCACTCCCCAGACTGAGGAGCATGGAGGTGGGCTCACTCCTTGGGGGCCCTGGGAGGAAGCACCTGCTGAGACCACACACAGGTGCCTGCTCTGGGGGCGCTGCCAGGCCACCAAGGACAGCAGGGAGCCCACAGTGCAGGGGCCTGTGTGTGAAAGTCTCACTGAATAGCTGTGTGCTGATCACCTGGCAGTCCCACAGCGCCCCCTGCTGGTGGGAGGACACACCCTCCCCTGCCCCAAAGCCCTGACAGCCCAGCTGGCTGTGGGCTCCCAGGTCTCTGTCCCTGTTCCCACACCCACGGTCTGAGCCCAGATACTGCGATTGGATTCTCTGTATTGATCACCGTAGCATTTCACTCTCAGGTCTGCATCTGTGTATTGAGCTTAAACATTCACAAATGAAAATTAATATGTTTTTTCTTCCAATAAAGATGCTGCACAAATAAATGCACAGTGAGCCTCTTGTCCAGCGTCACAGGTGAGGGAGCTGCTCAGGTGTGATGAGCTCCTGGGGGCTGTTCAGGTCAATGAAGGAGAGAGGAACTTTCCAGAAATACCTTCAGGGTCATATTCAAAGAAGGCATTTGAACCCTGTAACCCAGGGGTCCTCAAACTATGGCCCGCGGGCCACATGCAAATACAAATGTCGTATTTGTTCCCGTTTTGTTTTTTTACTTCAAAATAAGATATATGCAGTGTGCATAGGAATTTGTCCATAGTTTTTTTTAAACTATGGTCCGGCCCTCCAACGGTCTGAGGGACAGTGAACTGGCCCCCTGTTTAAAGTTTGAGGACCCCTGCTGTAAGGCATTTGCAGTTTCATACACACCTGATAGGAGTTAGTGATTCATTAAAAAATAACGCAGTTTCATCGGCTTCACATTTACCAGGGGAGGCCGCAGCACGTGGGAGTTGTTGAATTTCAGGAATTGACTTTATATTCTTCCATCTGTATGCTCTGCTGGTCTGTGTCTCCTGTGTCTTGCACGGATTTTCTCTTTGGTGTGCTAACGTGTGTTATATGTTGAAACCGCGTCTGCATTTCCTGACATGTTTCCTCATTTGGGAAGAAGCTGAACGTGGCTTGTGCTGTGTGTGCGGATGTGGGGAAACCTGGGCAGTGAGCGCAGAAGCCACCCCTCCTCCCCGCGCCCGAATCCGCCTGGGCCTCAACTGCAGATGCTCCCGTGGTCCCCACACTGAGGCTCACGCGGATGCTGGTCGGTGCCAGTGACCAGGAAACCGCGTCCCTGGGCGCTCTCTCCTCAGACACTAGAGCCTGGTCCCTTCTGCTCAGGCAGGTCCCCCCGGCCCAGAACCCGCAGTGCGTCCCCCTGCTCCTCCCCTCCACCCCCAACTCCCCAGCTGCCCTCAGGGCCCCCCGTGTGCTGGCCCTTCCTCCTTGTCCAACTGGTGCCCTGCACGTGCCCAGCTCCCCCAGCGCCCTGGCTGCCCTGTTACTGCAAAACCTCGGTCCCTGTCCCTTCAGGTCCTCCTACTGTCCACAGGTCCTCTGGGTCCTGTTCAGGGTGAGTCTGTCTCTATCGAGCGTCTTGGGAAGGCGGGTCGTGTTCTCTATGTAACTCCTCGGGGTAAACACGGAATGACTTCATCCTGGAATTCTGTGACGCAGCAAAACCCCAGCAGTCACCAGCCACAAGGGGCCCAGCAGAAGTCTGGCTGAGCCCCAGGACACTGACTTATGACAGAAACAAGAGACCACCTGGACCCCCGTCCGGTTCTCAGGCTCCATCCAAGGGGCACAGCTGCCCTGACCCTCTCAGGGGCCCAGCCTGAGGACCAGGCCCAGCACCCTGCCCCCTACTGGTCTCTGATGCAGAGCCCTCCCCACCCCAGCCTCCCAGAGGGCACCCTGACTTTGCACTTGGATCTCTGTGATGTCACCTCCCAGCACAGAAGCAGTCGCTCACTCCATGGGCTGGGGCCTCAGGCACTGGCTCCTGAGAACTAAGGGGCCCGGGCTGCTGCGAGCAGGACGCGTTCCCAGCTCCCCCACGGCCAGGCATCTGAGCCGACCTGGCGGCGTCTTTAGCTTCGGCCACTTGTGCGGTGCCTTCCCCATGGAGGACCCTCTGGAACAAGGTCAAGGCTCAAACCTCTACTCCAGTTCCCACCGAGGAGGAGCCATGTGAGTCGCCCCCACAAGGTGGCGGGTGTTGCTGTCGTTGTTGGGACAGACCCTGTGCGACCCCCCCCCTGCCCGGGTCCCGGCTTTTCAGGTCTGTCTCAGTCACTGCATGTAACACCATCTCAGAAACGGTGTTCGCTTCTCCGTTTTCCACACTCAGCTTTACTTTTTCCTCTCAGCTTTATCCTCGAGGAGCTCATATGCATGTGGCTACAGATAGGATGTTGTTATCTTCACATTTTGATAGTTCCCGGCTGTTATACAGAATGCACTTCATTGCTGCAGGTCGGTTTTTAATGCAAAATTCAGATTTGAGTCCTCAGACCAGGATCCTCTCTCAGTCACTCTTCCACTCGCATCTGAGCTTGGCCTGAATGAATCTGACTCAACGTCCTCCGATGTCTCCATGGGAACCTTCATCCCTGAGGAATGTTACCTGTGGGAACGTGAACATGGTGCACATTCCATGAGCAACAAATCAATGGAAACGCTGACCTGACGTCAAAGCTGTGACCCTGTCAGGACCCCGGGTCCAGGCATCACCCAGATGGACAGCTATCAGTACAGTCACAGCTGAGCCAGAACTGGGCAGAACCGCCAGGAGGGGCCGGGGTCAGGCCAGGAGAGAGCAGAGGAGGTTTTTGTCTCACTTCCCTTTGGGTCTGGACCACTGTGTGAGTCTTAGAGATGCCGTCCCATGTTTCACAGTAATAGTCGGCCTCGTCCTCAGGCTGCAGCCCCGAGATGGTCAGGAGCCCCGCGTTCGTTGAGACGTCTTTGGATCCAGAGAAGCGGCTGGGGACACCAGGACCCAAACGTGTACTTGAGTAGAAGTACAGCAGGTACCGGGGAGGGCTCCCTGGCTTCTGCTGGTACCAGCGTAAGTCATAGCTGCCAACATTGATGTCACTGCTCAGGGTGCAGGTGAGTGTGGCTGTGGCTCCAGGAGATGCAGAGAGGGAGGGCGGCTGAGTCACCACAGGCTGGGAGAGGGACCCTGCAGACACAGACACTTGTCAGTGATGGGCAGGGACCAGGGGACGTTTCCCAGGAGCCTGAGCAGGAAGGGAAGAAGCCTGGTCCCAGGCCTGTCCCTACCTGTGCAGTGAGAGAGGAGCGCGAGGAGCAGAGGAGTCCAGGCCATGGTGCTCACAGCCCTGAGCCCACAGTGGGGCTGGGCTGCCCAGGCCTCCTTTTCTCCCCCACCCTCTGCCAGAGGAGGGGCTGCCATGCAAATGGGGGTCCCTCCAGGGACTGCCCAGCCCCTCCCTGGGCCCTGGGGCTGGAGCTCAGCTCACACCCCAGACTGAGGAGCATGGAGGTGGGCTCACCCCTTGGGGGCCCTGGGAGGAAGCACCTGCTGAGACCACACACAGGTGCCTGCTCAGGGGGCGCTGCCAGGCCACCAAGGACAGCAGGGAGCCCACAGTGCAGGTGACTGTGTGTGAAGGTCTCACTGAACAGCTGTGTGCTGATCACCTGGCAGTCTCACAGCGCCCCCTGCTGGTGAGAGGACACACCCTCCCCTGCCCCAAAGCCCTGAGAACCCAGCTGGCTGTGGGCTCCCAGGTCTCTGTCCCTGTTCCCACACCCACGGTCTGAGCCCAGATACTGCGATGTGATTCTCTGTATTGATCACCGTAGCATTTCACTCTCAGGTCTGCATCTGTGTGAAGAGCTTAAACATTCACAAATGACAAATGAATACGGTTCCTCTTCCAGTGAAGATGCTGCAGAAATAAGTGCACAGTGAGCCTCTTGTCCAACCTCACAGGTGAGGGAGCCGCTCAGGTGTGATGAGCTCCTGGGGGCTGTTCAGGTCAATGAAGGAGAGAGGAACTTTCCAGAAATACCCTCAGGGTCACATTCAAAGGAGGACCATTCAGCAAACATTTCAAACCATGTAAGGGATCAAATCATTGTCATGTTATTTGAGTCAGTGATTCATTATGAAAAAACGGTTTGGTGGGCTCCACATTTACTGGTGGGCCTTGTCGCATGTGGGGCATTTAAATTTTAGGAAAAGCCTTTATATTCCAACAGTTGTATGTGCTGCTTTTCTATGAACCAATTGTATCTTCAGTGTCCTAACATGTGCTTATACTTTAAAATTCCCTGCCCGTCCTTTCGTGCCTGTTTCCTCATTTTGGGCACAAGCTACAGGGGATGGTGAGGAGCTGGCAGACGTGGTGACTGACACTCTCCCCACACGTACGACGCGTCCCACAGCAGCGTGTGAGCTCCTGAGGGGGGAGGGCATTGCCCCAAAGACCAGGAGCCACACTGTGGCCCTCACTCCTCAGGGCTCAGGGTCCCCGAGAGGAGCCGCCAGTGACTCACAGGAGGAGTGAGCGTCAGAGCTCAGCACTGAAGGGGGGACAGCGGTTGTTCCCAAGGACCCCGGTGGGCGCTGCAGCCTGAGACCCCGGGGCCGGGGCAGCAGGGACAGAGGGGCCTCTCTGTGCACAAAGGCCTCAGCCGCTCCCACTGAGCATCAGGGAGGAGGGCCTGGCTGGGGAAGGTCCTGGACACAGTCACTGACCCTGAGAGAGACACAGGGGCCCTCGTCGGAGTTCACGTCTGAAGTGACCACAGATGGTCCCCAGCTCAGACCCGGGGCTGCAAGGCCAAGGGGTCAGTGTCCCCGCTGATGGGGATGGGCCTCCTGTTTGGTGTCAGGCCTTGTGTCCAGGAGGAGGCTGCTGTGAGGGCCTCTGAGGGGAGAGGGAAGGAGGCCCATTCATGCTCCAGGGGCTGCCCTGGGACCTGGCCCCTGGGAGGAGGGGCAGCAGTAGAAGCAGAGGCCACAGGCTGAGCCTGAATGGCAGGTGCTGGGGGCGCCCCTCCTGGCAGGTGAGAAGGGATCCCTGTGTCTTCACTCCAACAGGAAGGGCTCTGGGTGGGCCCTGGGGCTGCGGGCACAGGAGGGGCCGGGACAGGCAGCCTTGGCCTCAGTGCCCATCCTGCGTGGCTCCTGGAGCCTGAGTTGCCGGCCTTGCCCCAGGGAGCGGATCAGGGTCACACAGGCGCTGCTCTCCGGCTGGATGGGGGTCCCAGGCTGTTTGGGGAGCCCCAGGTCACAGCACACAGAGGGTGCCTCCCTGAGGGGCTCTGATACAGACACAGCTGGACTCGGGGCCCTGGGTCTGCCTTGCCCCATCCTGGCCGCCCAGGGCAACCACCCCCTGACACACAGGCAGGTCTGCTCAGGCTGAGACACACACACCGTGTGCTGCTGCCACGGGCGGCTTGATGGGCAGGTTCAAAGTGTGGGGACAGGTTTTGCAGACACAGTACCCTGCGGGGGCCTCAGAGCCCGGTTTCGGGTCACCCAGCAAAGGTACACCCATCTTATCAGAGGATGGGGACTGCCCGGGACCCACTGCAGCGGGACAGCGGATTTTTGTCTCACTTCCCCACAGGCATGCAGCACCGTGTGAGCACTGATACTGTCATCCCATGCTAAGCAGTAATAGTCGGCCTCGTCCTCAGCCTGCAGCCCCGTGATGGTCAGGGAGGCTGAGCTGCCAGACCTGGAGCCAGAGAATCGATCAGGGACCCCTGATGGTCGTTTGCTATCCTCATAGATGATACGTTTGGGAGCCTTTTCTGGGAGCTGTTGGAACCAATACACAGAGTTAGGCTTCCCAATGTTGGTGCTGCTTCCAGTGCAGGAGATGGTGACCCTCTGGCCCGGGGACCCCGACACTGAGGATGGCTGAGTCAGCACAGACTGGGCCCAGGATCCTGCAAGAGGGGGAGACACAGAGATGGTGAGTCTGGGTCCAGAGACAAGAGGAGGAAGCAGGGCCCATGTGTCTTCCCAAGGCCCCTTCCCCGTCCCCTCATCCAGTCACCTGTGCAGTGAGCCAGGAGGGTGAGGAGGAGAGGGGCCCAGGCCATGGTGGAGGTCATCCCTGAGTCCTGCTCCTGCGGCCCCACAGCTGAAGCAGAGCTCCCCACACCTCTCCCTTCCCCTCTTCATAGTCTGCAGGAGGGAGGGTCCTGTTATGCAAATGAGACCCCATCTATCTGATCCCTCCCTGGGCCCTGGGCAGGGCCCTCTGCCTGAGGATGGCCATTGGTGTGGGCGGGGGTGGGGCTGTGTGGGGCCCAGGTTTGGGGAAGTCACAGCTGACAGCCCTGAGCAGATGGTCCTGGGCTTTGTCAGGGGCTGGTCCCAGCTCTGAGCACCCAGATCCCTCAGGAGCAAAACCCCAGCGCCCTCTAGTGTCCAGGCCCAGACACACCACTGAGTGACATGGGGACCAGAACCCATGGAGGCCACCTCTGCCTTCCCACTGCTCTGTCCACTGCCCCTGCCCTACAGCCAGGCCAGAGTCCCCTCTATGGCCTCCCCTCAGGACACTCTCTATGTTCCCCTCCGCCTCCTCCTGGGAGTCTGGACCCGTCGCCCTGGCTGTTCATGGTCAGAACTGAGCTGGTGTCACTTAAAGAACTTTCCTCCCAGGATCAGGTCCAGAGCAGTGACTGTCCCCAGCAGGCGAGTTCCCTAATTTTCAGGACACAGTTTTCTTTAATATCTCCCTCCCTTGTTAGAAATTAATTACACTCTTTCAATGTCCTTCCCTTTTGTCCAGTAGATTATACATATTGCGTTTCTACACATGCTTTAAGGTCAAGCTTTACCTAGTAACTGGCATCCTCATTGATAGGGAAATTGAATATAATATTTCCCACTCGTCTGTTTTCTGTCCATAGGAGAGTCTGGTGTCTGATTGTCTGACTGAGGCTCACTGTGACCCCAGCTCCCTGGACACAGAAGGGGAAGGGACAGTGACAGCACCACCGGGACCAGGGCCTTGTGAGGGGGGGATACTAAGCGATGACCTCAAGGTGACCTGGGGGAGCACTTTTGGGGATGGAAGCAGAAGGAGATGCACCGTGGGGTGTGGGGTCAGAGGTCATGTGCAGGGCCCAGGGCCTGTCCCCCCTGAGGGAGGTGGGGGAGGCAGAGGCTCCAAGGAGAGGGGGGCAGCGTCTCCATGGCAGCCAGGAGCCTGCCTCCCAGGTCCTCCCTCTGGGAAAGGGAGGCCAGGCTGTGGGGTTGGTGCTGCTTCTCACTTTCCTGGGGGAACTGGACCTCAGGTCACGGCCCCCTGATGAGAGTGGCTGTGGTTTTTATTGGACCTGAATGTGTCAGGACAATGGGGAGGTCAGGGGTCAGAGCTGGTCATGGTGAGGCAGGACCTACCTTGCAGGTTTCCCTGCTGGGTTTCCAGACCCAAATGCACTAGTGAGGAGGGTGGGGCAGAGGGAGGCCCAGGGCCATTAGGGGAACTTCCTGTCTGTGTTCCCTCTGATCTGGACCCACACCTCCCAGCCACGGGGTCAGCAGGGGATGGAGCCCAGTTCCCGCTCCTGGGAGCTCAGAGGTCCCTGGTGATGTCCTCTCGGGAGTAAGAGCAAATCCCTGCTCTGAGCAGGTGGCCGAGCTCAAGGAGGGTCCCCAGGCCCTGACCAGGCGCTGGGGCTGCCAGGCCTCCTTCCCTCCCGCCCTCGGCCAGAGGAGGGGCCATCCCTGCTGATGTGGTCCCTCCAGGGACTGCCCAGCCCCCTGAGCCCTGGGGCTGCAGCTCAGCTCACCCCCAGGCTGAGCCGGATGGACTGTCCTGATGGGCTGTGTCCTGGAGACGCTGCCACAAAGGCCCACAGACTGAGCCCCCCAGAACCAGGGAGAGGGTCCCTCTCAGGGGTGGGGCTCAAGTCTGAGGTCAAGGTGCTGGCAGGCCCGCCCTCCCAGGGAGGCCCCGGGTAGGTGCTCTCTGGTCTCTTTCCAGCGTCTGGAGGCTCCGTCCAACCCTGACATGATCTCAGCTTGGGCCTCGGTCCCTGACTCTGTCCTCACAGCTGAGCCCGCGGGACAGACACCCAGGCCTCAGAGAGTCTGTGGGAACCTGCTCTGGGGCAGAGGGGCCGGGTTTTGGAAGACACGGTGCTGTGACCCCCCTACAGGGTCCTGCCCCCCAACCTTACACGGGTGTGAAGGGAAGACGGGAAGGAAATTCTTCTGGGATGGAGGCCCCAACTGCATTTCAAAGTGGCTCCATTTGTATTGTTATTTCTACTATATTGTTAAGTTTTATCTTGATTATTAAATGCTGGGCAGGTGAAACGCACCCTTGACTGTGTGTGTGAGTGTGAATGTGAATGTGACTTTTCCTTTTGCTGCCCCTGTCCATTTCCTGTGAGACTGTTGCTTATATTGACTCTCACAGCTGAGAATAATTAATGCGATTGCCTGGTCTGGGGACTCGGAGAACAACCCTCAGAGCCACCCCAGCGGGACGCAGCCCCGTGAACAGCAGACGGGGCCCCAGAAGCAGAGGGTGCCCTGAGCCCTGTGTTTGTGCCCCACTTCCCCACCCGCTCCTGTCACTGTGGGGACGGCTGCTGTACCACAGGGCACAGTAGTACTCGGCCTCGTCCTCAGGCTGCGCCCCTGAGAGGGTCAGGGCAGCTTTGCCCCCTTGGATGGAGCCTGAGAACCGGGCCGGCGTCCAGGAGTATTTCTTGTTTGTGTTCTGAATCAGTGTTGTGAGGACCTGGCCAGGCTTCTGCTGGATCCATTGTGGATAGAGACCATCAGTGACAGCCCCTGTGCTGGAGCCACAGGTGAGAGTGACCGTGACGCCTGGGGACACGGTCGCTGAGGGCTCCTGAGTGACCACAGCCTGAGACCTGGACCCTGAAATAGAAGCAGACACGAGTCAGGGATAAGGAACAGAAGCCGAGGGACCCCTCCACGGGCTGGTCTCTGAAATGGCCCTGAACCTGGGCAGAGAGCGAGGAGGAGGAGGAGGAGGAGGAGGAGGGGAGTCCAGCTCATGGTGGAGACTTTCCAAGGTGCCTCGGTCTCTTGCAGGTGCTGGTCTCAGGTGTCCCTTTATCTCCTCCCGGCCTCCTGGGCACAGGGGGTGTTTGCTGGTCATTATGCAAATGTGCGCCCACAGGACCCTCCAGTCCTGGGTCCTGGGCCCAGTTTGAAGCTTCACTGTGAGGAGGAGGCTGGGGAGGCTGTGGGCTCTGAGTCTGTCCCTTGAGGGGAAGCACCTGCTGTCACCTCACACCCAGGCCATGGGCATGGGCGCAGGGCCCACTCAATGAGAACCATGTGAGTTGGCTTCAGGCCTTGCGGCTCTGAGAAGAGCCACAGCGCCCCCTGGAGACGCCCTAGGGAATAGTCATGGTGGTGGGAACTGTGGAAGGAATGATGGTGGCCCCTGAAAATAGATAGATAGATAGATAGATAGATAGATAGATAGATAGATAGATAGATGATAGATAGATGATAGATAGATAGTAGAGAGATTGATTGATAGCTAGATGGATGATAGATGCAAATATTATATTTCTGACTCGCTGCAGAGAGGTTCCCCCCTGTGTCCTCAATTTGTAACTGCCGGAGGGCATGCAACGGAGGGGGTGGGGGCGAGTTTTGTGCCCATGAACCCGACACAGGAGGTTGCGGCCTGGCCCCTGCTCCACAGGCCTGGCGGGCTCCGGCCGCCCACGGCCCACCGAGGGGGTGCGTGCTGCACATGTGGGTTCAACGTAGCCTAGGGCAGCTGCAATCCGAACCCCGCAAGGCGTCATGAGAGTCTTAGCCATAGATTTGGGCTCTTGGGGGAACAAGGGGGGTGCTCCTTCCAAGGCTTAACCTACCCAGAGGCACATGCTCTCACTGAGCAGAGGCTGGAGGAGCCTCAGGCCTTGCCAAGGGGGCCCGGCCTGGGCATCCTTCAGGGGAGACACCTGGGTCCTGCCAGGTATCAGGTCCGCATGGGGACTGATTACCATCCATTCACAGCTGCCAGCTCAGGGAATACTCATTTATTTAAATACTAGAGGCCCGGTGCACGAAATTAGTGCGCCCAGGTGGGTCCCTCAGCCCAGATTGCAAGAGGGCGCAGGCCAGGCTGAGGGACCCACCGGTGCATGATCAAGGCCAGGAGGGAGGTGGGAGGTTGGGCAGCTGGGGCTGGACCACGGGAGGGCTCCACGGTGTGTCCGGCCTGTCTTGCTCAGTCCCGAGCAGCCAGACCCCAGCAGTAAGCTAACCTATCAGTTGGAGCGTCTGCCCCCTGGTGGTCAGTGCACATCATAGCGAGCAGTTGAGCAGTTGAGTGGCCTTAGCATATCATTAGCATATTACACTTTGATTGCTTGAATGGACCACCAGACACTTAGCATATTAGGCTTTTATTATATAGGATATTTTCATTGATTTCATAGAGGAAGCGAGAGACAGAGAGAGAATCATTGATTGGCTGCCTCACTGGGGATTGAGCCCAGGCATGCACCATGACTGCGAATTGAATCTGGGACCTTTCCGTCTGCAGGCCGCTCTATCCACTGAGCCAAGCCAGCCAGGGCTCAGGGCGCATGTAGGGGGTGGGCTCCTCCACCAGGCAGGCCCCCAGGTTGTCGGGATGGGCGAGGCCTGCCCACCTGGAGACTGGGTTGCCCAGGCGGTGGACAGTTTGCAGAGCTGGCGGGGGCCTGGCTGATTCTGTGGGGTGTGATTGTGAACATGTGTGTGTGAGCTGTGTGTGTGCGTCAGTGTGTTTCCCAGGAGTTATTCTTCGTTAACATCACACAGCTGCTCCTGAAATCGAACCCATGACAATCGCAGGCTTTCTTGAAATGAACTCCGACAGCGCACACCCCAGCATCCCCTGGGGCTGTGCCCCCCGCCCCTCGCGCTCAGCAGCTGGAGAGACAGAGGCGCTGGCGTCAATGGCCCCGGCTCTGGGGTCCTGATGTGGAGCCGCCAATGGGTGGACCAGGGAAGTCTGATGCTCTGAACCTCTGACTGCAGGAGTCACTCAGCTGTGGGGTCGGCGTTCACCGTGGGAGCGTCGAGCACCCTGGAGGCCCAGCCGCACTCCCTGCACTTGGCATGGAGCAGGAAGACCGTGACCTTGAGGGGGTCCCAGGAGACCAGCCACGTGCTGGACGCCAGCAGGTGTGGTGAGCGCCGTGCAAGACGTTCCCGCGGCCTCGCACGCGCGGTGCGCCCCGGGGAGAGGACTCGGAGCCGTGCGGGATGGAGGGTTGTGAACTACGGGCGTTCACTCCATCAGGTTCCAATGGAGAGGCTGGCTGGCACCTCCGTGGCCTTCACAAGTGCTGAGTGAACTCATCGCTGAGCTTTCCGAGCTGCCAGGCTTGTCCTGGAGACAAGAGCCGAGGCTGCTACCCTCGCTGCAGGTCGGCCCACCCGGCCCACGTGGACACTTCAGAGACCAGACTGTATCTCTGGACCTTCTCTTCCCCCAGCCCCCCGCCCCCCGCTACACACCGCTCTTCTTTATCTGACATGTTCATAGGGAGGGAAAGGGATGATTGTAATTCCCTGAACTTGTTTCTCCCAAATTTTGTAGGAAAGCTGTACCCGGATGTTCTGTTGGTTGCAGTGTCTGGCCCGGGCCCAGGCTGTGCATTCTCCAGATTGAGAGCACGCACTGATGTGGTATTTGGACTCAATCAGAAAACTGACGTGGGAAACACACGTAAGAGAATTGTCAAGGCGACCCCAGTAGCAATTCATGATTAAACGTGGATCTGCGTGGACGAACGTGCGGAAACTGTGCCTGACCTTCATACAGGCATGGCATGGCCTGACATTTCAGAAGGAAATGTGTGTGTGTGTGTGTGTGTGTGTGTTTAAAATATAGTTGTATTGATTTCGGAGAGAGGGAGAGGGAGATGGAAACATCAATGATGAGAGAGAATCATTGATCGGCTGCCTCCTGTACATCCCCACTGAAGATCAAGCCCACAACCCGAGCATGTGCCCTGACTGGGAATCTAACCGTGACCTCCTGGTTCCTAGGTCGATGCTCAACCACTGAGCCACACCAATCAGGTGAATGTTTGTCTTTATACGTTTTTGATGAAATACTGGTAGAGCAATTTTTCCATGTGGTAAAGAGAAAAACAACCAAGAGGGAGAAATTGCGAGTTTGGTGAAGTATAAGAAAAGAAAAACGACAAATATGACGCATCATCTCTCCCTCATAATAAATGTAACGGTGAAGGAGGGAGACAGTAGAAAAACTATAATCTAATTGGGCACATTGATGTCATGTTTTTCAATGACAGAATAGAACAACCACTTGCAACTTTTACATGAAAATGAATAATTCTATGATATAAAAATAAAAACACACAAGGAAAAGTTTAAAATGGAAATATATAAATATGAACCTTGATTGAAAAATAGATAAAATGCAGATTTTCTTAGAAAAATAGAAATTAGAAATATTAGAGAAAACTAAATAAATGGACCAATATCCTTAGAAAAAACTAGAAAACATAATTATGGAACTAGTCCACAAACATGCATAAAACACAGGTAGTTTTACAGAGAACACTGAGACGTCAGAAACATGGAGAGGAAGATGAAGAGTAGACCATTCTGCACAGGAAGGTGCTGCCAAGTACGGCTTGTACATGAACAGCTCATCTTACAATGGGCATCGGTCATGAGGCCCGTGGGGAGGCCGAGGTTTTTGTACCACTTCCCCATCTGTGTGTGTCACTGTGGGAAGCAGAATTTCCTTCAACCATACAGTGATAGACAGCCTCGTCCTCAGGCTGCAGCCCCGAGATGAGCAGGAGCCCCGCATTGGCCGAGGTGTCTTTGGATCCAGAGAAGCGGCTGGGGACCCCGGAGCCCTGTTTCTTACTTGAGTCTGATTTATATTCCAGGAGGTACCGGGGAGGGCTCCCTGGCTTCTGCTGGAACCAAATTATCCAGAAACCACTGAGAGGATAGGAAGTGTCACTCAGGGTGCAGGTGAGTCTGGCTGTGGCTCCCAGAGATGCAGAGAGGGAGGGCGGCTGAGTCAGCACAACCTGGGAGAGGGACCCTGCAGACACAGACACTTGTCAGTGACGGGGAGGGAACAGGGGACGTTTCCCAGGAGACTGAGCAGGAAGGGAAGAAGCCTGGTCCCAGGCCCGTCCCTACCTGTGCAGTGAGAGAGGAGCATGAGGAGCAGAGGAGTCCAGGCCATGGTGCTCACAGCCCTGAGCCCACAGTGGGGCTGGGCTGCCCAGGCCTCCTTTTCTCCCCCACCCTCTGCCAGAGGAGGGGCTGCCATGCAAATGGGAGCCCCTCCAGGGACTGCCCAGCCCCTCCCTGGGCCCTGGGGCTGGAGCTCAGCTCACACCCCAGACTGAGGGGCATGGAGGTGGGCTCACCCCTTGGGGGGCCCTGGGAGGAAGCACCTGCTGAGACCACACAAGGGTCCCTCCTAAGGGGGCGCTGCCAGGCCTGAGAAGACACAGCTGCTGAGTCCCCTGCAGGTGCCACAGGGCTCAGCCTCTGAGTGAATGGTCCTCTCTAAGCTGCAGTGTGAGGCCCACAGAGCGGTCCCCAGCGCCCCCTGCTGGTCACAGGTCACTCAGCTTCAGGTCACTCTGTGCACATGTGTGAGGGCTCCTTCCCAGCTGCTGTCACCCTGACACACTGCAGTGATGACTGTGGTGTTTCAGTCCCGGGTCCTCTTGTGGGAAAGGTCAAAGTGCACGTAAATAACATAGTAATTGGGTCTCACTCTCCATGAGGCTGTTGCAAAGCTAATGCACAGTGAGCTTCTCCCCCAGCAGCACAGGGAAGGGGCGGTGGGGCCGGTGTGAAGGGCCCATAGGGGCTGCTCACCACGTTAGAATCCGGGTCCTGTGGCGGGAGAGGCGTCTGTCCCCTTTCATCCCTGCGGGGACACAACCCTCGGCTGCGGGGCCTTCGGGCCTCAGGAAGCCCAGGGCAGGGTGAGCACCAGCCCCCCTGTTTCTGCGCTGACAGCACAGACTGCCCCCCAGCTCCCTGGGCCCCCAGATCCTCCCTGGGGGTGGCCAGGAGAGTGGGTACATTTACAGGAAAAGGGCTACTGCATGGGCTTCGCTAATCTGAGCGAAATGTGTGTGTGGGCACTTGGTCCTGACGTTCTTAGAAAAGAGTGTTCTCAGGAACAAGACAATAGCTGGTTGCACCCCAAAGGGGGCAGGTAGGGCCTCGGGACGCGGGAGGAGGAGACAATTACATTAGTAGCTCCCGTGTGCAAACAGGCAAAGGAGATCGGACTCATCCTCTTTGGAAAAATCAGTAATTGTCCTGTCACATTGAAGAGACTGGCTGAGCTGTGAGGAGCGGACAGCCTCAGGTGGGAGGTGAGAGAGGGAACAGGACTCTGAAGGGACTCGATGCTGATTAACTCCTGTGACTCTCCCTCCCTAGAGACGGAGGCCTGCAGGACGGAACTGCTATAGGAACTTGTCATTTTTCCCTGAAAACCCTCACGTGAGGATGGAGTTAGGACCTGAGGAGCCCGAGGGAGATGAGGGGGTGAGGGAGGCAGCAGCAGAGGAGGGAAGAGGGGGAGGGAGGGTGTCACTGAGAGTCTGTGCTGGTTGTGACCAACCTTCTGTGGGTTTGATCAGAGAAGGAGAAGGTTGTGCCCATGATCAGGGTGAACACTAACATATCAGACATGATGGGTCAGTAGTGACACAGGGTTCACACACATGACATTAATGTGTGGGGGAGCATGGCTGTCTGGGTGACCATGTGCAGTTGCAGACACAGGATGTGAGCTGATAGGAAACACATGCTGGTCTTGGCCCCTGGCCCTGGCACAGTGTCTGAGACCCTTGTCACTCCCTGGAGGATGGGCGGGCCTTTTGCTGATGAGGGGACGCTGGGTGGGCTCCTGTGTGAGGACGGGCCACTGGAGAGGCCGGGGAGGATTAGAAGCTTGGAAACTCCTCACCTGCCCCCATTCGCTTGAAGGGGAGAGGTCTCAGGTGCTGTTAGCAAATTCATGGAACCCAAGGGAGGGATCCTGGGAACCTTTGCTGTGAAGCCAAGAGGTTGTGTGAAACCTGAAACTTCCCACCTGTGAGTGGCACCTGACCTGTGGGCAGTCAGGGGGACTGGCCCTTTAACTGTGGGTCTGACACCGTCTCTGGGCAGATGGTGTGCGGACTGAGTGTTGCTGTGGGACATCAGCTGGTGTCAGAGAACTGCTATCGGGAAGAGAAATCCTCACACATCGGGGACCAGAGGGGTCAGGAGGGAAGTTTTCTTGAGGAGAAAACAAGATACACATTAGAAAAGAACGTGAGTGAAAGTTTAAAAATATTCACTGAGCCCGGCCAGTGTGGCTCAGTGGTTGAGCGTCGACCTGTGAACCAGGAGGTCAGGGTTGGGTTCCCGGTCAGAGCACAGGCCCAGGTTGCGGGCTGAATCCTCAGTGTGGGGCGTGCAGGGGGTAGCTGATCAATGGTTGCCTCTGTTCATTGTGTTTCTATCTCTCTCTTCTTTCCCTTCCTCTCTGAAAGCAGTAAAAATATATTTTAAAAATGTTTTAATGAAAATATTCACTCGGTTTATCCAGCAATACATGCGCTCATGACAATGCCTATGAAATAGGGCTGTGCTGAGAAGGAAGCTCTGACGTACAGCGAGCACACAGTCAGCTCTCAGCAGGTGTTAGTCCTCAGGATAATGATGAAGTTATTGCTTATTTCAGTGGCATCTTAGGTCGCCATAGAGGACGAAGAGGATTCTGGGGTGTGGCTTCAATCTGTCCAGACTCCAATGAAGATGAGCTGCAGCAACATAATGATATTCCTTCTTCTTAGAATTTCCCCCGACACGGGGGGTGGGCTGGGCTCTGCGACCACCGAGTGTGCCCCTGGGACGCCTGTGCTGCTGCTACATCGAGTGTGACCTCCCTCCTCCCGGGGACACAGGTCCCTGCAGAGGAGCCCCCCTGACAGAGGCCCCACGGACGCTCCTCGCTGAAGGGAGGCTCAGAGCCACCACCTCGGGGCCCAGGGGTTTTTGTCTCACTTCCTCGTCATCTGAGACACTGTGGGTAACTGTAGCTGCCCCCACTGCTATAATATACAGCACAGTAATAGTCAGCCTCGTCCTCAGGCTGCAGCCCCGAAATGAGCAGGATCCCCGCATTGGCCGAGGCGTCTTTGGATCCAGAGAAGCGGCTGGGGACCCCGGAGCCCTGGCGCTTATTTGAGTCTGAGTTGTAGGCCAGGAGGTACCGGGGAGGGCTCCCTGGCTTCTGCTGGTACCAGTATATGTTTTTCGCACCAACACTGACGTCAATGCTCAGGGTGCAGGTGAGTCTGGCCTTGGCTCCCAGAGATGCAGAGAGGGAGGGCGGCTGAGTCAGCACAGGCTGGGAGAGGGACCCTGCAGACACAGACACTTGTCAGTGATGGGCAGGGACCAGGGGACGTTTCCCAGGAGCCTGAGCAGGAAGGGAAGAAGCCTGGTCCCAGGCCTGTCCCTACCTGTGCAGTGAGAGAGGAGCATGAGGAGCAGAGGAGTCCAGGCCATGGTGCTCACAGCCCTGAGCCCACAGTGGGGCTGGGCTGCCCAGGCCTCCTTTTCTCCCCCACCCTCTGCCAGGGGAGGGGCTGCCATGCAAATGGGGTCCCTCCAGGGACTGCCCAGCCCTCCCTGGGCCCTGGGGCTGGAGCTCAGCTCACACCCCAGACTGAGGACCATGGAGGTGGATTCACGCCTTGGGGGACCCTGGGAGGAAGCACCTGCTGAGACCACACAAGGGTCCCTGCTCAGGGGGCACTGCCAGGCCTCCAAGGACAGCAGGGAGCCCACAGTGCAGGGGCCTGTGTGTGAAGGTCTCACTGAACAGCTGTGTGCTGATCACCTGGCAGTCCCACAGCGCCCCCTGCTGGTGGGAGGACACACCCTCCTCTGCCCCAAAGTCCTGAGAGTCCAGCTGGCTGTGGGCTCCCCAGGTCTCTGTCCCTGTTCCCACACCCACGGTCTGAGCCCAGATCCTGCGATGTGATTCTCTGTATTGATCACCGTAGCATTTCACTCTCAGGTCTGCATCTGTGTGATGAGCTTAAACATTCACAAATGACAAATGAATATGGTTTCTCTTCCAGTAAAGATGCTGCACAAATAAATGCACAGTGAGCCTCTTGTCCAACCTCACAGGTGAAGTAGCTGCTCAGGTGTGATGAGCTCCTGGGGGCTGTTCAGGTCAATGAAGGAGAGAGGAACTTTCCAGAATTACCCTCAGGGTCACATTTAAAGAAGGACCATTCAGCAAACATCTCAAACCATGTACAGCATCAAATCATTGTCATGTGATTTGAGTTAGTGATTCATTAAAAAAAAACCAACAACGGTTTGGAGGGCTCCACATTTACCGGTGGGCCTTGTAGCACGTGGGGTTTTTTAAATTTTAGGAAATGCCTTTATATTCCAACATTTGTATGTGCTGCTTTCTGTGACCAACATTGTCTTCGGTGTTCTAAAATGTGCTTATATATATATATATATTTTAAATTCCCTGCCTGTCCTTTCATGCCTGTTTCCTCATTTTCGGCACAAGCTACAGGGGATGGTGAGGAGCTGGCAGACGTGGTGACTGACACTCTCCCCACACGTAGGACGCGTCCCACAGCAGCGTGTGAGCTCCTGAGGGGGGAGGGCATTGCCCCAAAGACCAGGAGCCACACTGTGGCCCTCACTCCTCAGGGCTCAGGGTCCCCAGGGAGCGGATCAGGGACCACACAGGCACCTGCTCTCTGGCTGGATGGGGGTCCCAGGCTGTGTGGGGAGCCCCAGGTCACAGAACACACACTGGCCTCTCTGAGGGGCTCTGACGCAGGCACAGCTGGACTCAGGGGTCTTGGGTTTGCCCTGCCCAGTCCTGGCCGCCCAGGGCAGCCGCCCCCTGACGCCCAGGCAGGTCTGCTCAGGCTGAGACACACACACCGTGTGCTGCTGCCAGGGGTGTCTTGATGGGCAGGTTCAAAGGGTGAGGACAGGTTTTGCTGACACAGTCCCCTGGGGGGCCCTCAGAGCCCAGTTTCAGGCCACCAGCAAAGGCACAGCCGTCTCATCAGAGGATGGGGCTGCCCTGGGCCCACTGCAGCGGGACAGCGGGTTTTTGTCTCACTTCCCCACAGGCCTGGAGCACCGTGTGAGCACTGAGACTGCTGTCCCATGCTAAGCAGTAATAATTCTGCCTCGTCCTCAGCCTGCAGCCCGTGGATGGTCAGGGAGCCTGAGCTGCCAGACCTGGAGCCAGAGAAATCGG
>NW_005873246.1:0-8060 GCF_000147115.1 Myotis lucifugus
AGTCTTGTTGAATAGGTATGCCGAGTCAGTTAGCTAAACCACATGTGAATCCTAGACCCTGCCTTTTGCAGTACAAAAAGTATGTATTCCAAATGGAGCAAGAATTCTAATTGAGAGAGACAAAATAATACAGCTTTTAGGGAGGGCAATAGGAAAACATTACCATGACCCCTGTTGTAGACAAAGATTTTTCAAAGACCGTTAAGCATAAAAGAAAATATCTCTATATATAAAAGTCTAACTGACCGTTCTACCAGTAGCTATGACATGCACTGACCACCAGGGGGCAGACACTCCAATCGGTAGGTTAACTTGCTGCTGGGATCCGGCCTATCGGGACTGGGTCAGACGGGCCAGACATGCCCTGGAGCCCTCCCACAGTCCCTCCCCAGCCCTGATAGTGCACCAGTGGGGTCCCTCAGCCTGACCTGTGCCCTCTCGCAATCCAGGACCCCTTGGGGGATGTCTTCAGGCCAGGCCGAGGGACCCCACTGGTGCACGAATTCATGCCCTGGGCCTCTAGTATATATGTATATAAAGTAGACTAGTTTCAATAAATGCTATTCCTTCAAGTACCCCAATAAGAATAAAAAGACAAGCCACACATTGGGACCAGATATTTATAATACGTATATCTAAAAAATGACCCATATCAATGAAGAATGTCTAAATATCAATTATTAAAGCAAAAAAGTGGTGCCCTAACTGGTTTGGCTCAGTGGATAGAGCGTCGGCCTGCAGGCTGAAGGGTCCCAGGTTGGATTCCGGCCAAGGGCATGTACCTTGGTTGCGGGCACATCACCAGTAGGGGGTGTGCAGGAGGCAGCTGATCGATGTTTCTCTCTCATCGATGTTTCTAACTCTCTATCCCTCTCCCTTCCTCTCTGTAAAAAAATCAATAAAATATATTTTTTTAAAAAAGCAAAAAAGTGGTTAAAGACTTGAATACACATTTTTACAAATGAGGAAAATCAAATGTCTAGTAAACATAACAATTGATTCATTACCATTACTCAGCAGGGTAATGCAAATTAAAACCATAATGAAATATGGTTTTTGAGAAGCTGTAATGTTTAAAGTCAGTATTATTATTTTTGACAATCATGTGGAGAAACTATAACTATCACACAATTCTGTTTTCCAGCTTTATTGAAGCATGACAGACAAAACTTTAAGGTGTACAATGTAATGTTTTGGTATGTAAATACATTGTGAAATTATTACCACAATCAAGCTAATTAAAATATCAATCACTTCACATTTGCTACCATTTTATATGTCCATGTAGTGAGAACACTTGAAATCTAATCTCTTAACAAGTTTCAAGTATGCAATACATTATCATTGACTATAGCTGCCATACTATACATTAATGCTCCAGAAGTTACTCATCTTACAACGAAAAGTTGTAAGATGACCAACATCTCCTCATTTCCCTCACCACCTAGCCCTGGTTACCATTTATCTATTCTCTATTTCCATTTTAGATTTTGATTCTTTAAGACTTTGAATTCTTAAAGCTGTGCATATAAGTGAGATCATGCAGTACTTGTCTTTCTGTATCTGGCTTACTTCACTTAGCATAATGTCCTTCAGGTTCATCCATGCTGTTGCAAATAGCAGGATTTTTTCTTTATTTTTAAGGCTGGAATCCATTGCATATATATACAATTTTCCTTACCCATTCATCCACTGACTTAGGTTGTTTCCATGTTTTGGAAATGAACATGAGGGTGCAGATTCCTCTTTGAGATAACAAATTTACTTTTTTTGCATGGATATCCAGAAGTGGGATTGCTGGATTATATGATAATTTTATTTTTTTAATTTTTGAGAAACTATCATACTGTTTTTCATATGGCTATACTAATGAATATTTCCATTAATGCTGAATAAAGGTTCTTTTTTCTTCACATCTCACCAATAATAGTTACCTTTTGACTTTTTATTAATAGCCATCTTTACACCTGTGAGGTGAAATCTCATATACTAGTAGTTTGGATTTGCATATGATGGATCTCAATGTAATATACAATGATATAACTTTTTGGGGAAACAATTTGTCAGTATGTATCTGTTTGTCTTTAAATATTTTATTATCCAGAAATCACTCGTAGCAGAAATGTATCTGTATATTCACCAGCAGACTTATATGAAAATAATCTAGCAGCATTCTTCATAAACAGCCCAAACTAGAAATAGCCCACATGTTCAATAGCACTAGGAAGCATCAATATATTTATATATGAGCATACATATTTCTCACTAGGGTTACTGGTTGAGATCCTGATTCTTCTCATCAGTGCAGAAAAGACTTTAAGGTCAACAAAAATGAAAGTAAGGTAAACTGGGATTTATTGAAGAGACACTCCAAGCAAGGGGAATGCCAGTTAAGAGAGACAATGGCCCTGAACTCCTGGGTTATATGGTTTTCATAAGGAATTTTCTGGGTAGAGACTTTCATTTGTATTCAAGGATGATTGACAGAAAAGGGGTATATGACTACATTTCTTCTGTGCATGCTCTTACCCATATGCATACAGACCCATATGCATATAGGAAAACCTGCTGGGATTAAAGCTGCAATGTAAATTTTATTTAATTAGTCCAGGGCCCTAGTAAGGTCACATTGAGGTCATGTCATTTTCCTCTGAGCTTGCACCAAGAACTGGCTGGTGGTCTGCTGGCTGCTGGGTCACCCATGGAGAGGCAGCCTGAAGGTAATGTTGGGCTGACCCCTGTAAGGACCCCAGGGCAGGCCTCACCCCAGCCGCTCATGTCTAACTTCCCACCTAACATTTATACGTATATTACTGGTTAGTCTATATATTTTAGTGATATATAGATATATAGATATAAAGAAATAGATCATGTTCAATGAATACCACACATCAATGAGAATAAATAAGGTAATGTTATATACAAAAATAGAAGACTATCAGAAACATCTTGTTAAGTAAAATAAGCCAGACATATTAAATAAAAAAATAGATTTATGCTGATAAAAGTCATTATTATATTTAGCTTTATGGTATAGTGACCAAAACAATAGGAGGGCTTTGGGGGTGTTGGAAATATTCTATGTCTTGATCTGCCTTCTGGTTAAAAAAGTTTATTTAATTTGTGAAATTGTGTACCATGCATTCATAATATGTGTATTTCTCTGCAAGCATGATACATTTCAATAAAACATTATTTCAAAATAAACTCTTCACAGTAAACTGCAGAATTCCTGGCTTGATTTTTTTCAACAGCATAGTCCATGTCACGGTAGTTCTATAAAAAAAATGTTTTAGCCGAGCCAATGTGGCTCAGTGGCTGATGGTTGACCTATGAACCAGGAGGTCCCGGTTCAATTCCTGGTCAGGGAACATGCCCAGGGCTGTGAGCTCCATCCCCAGTGTGGGGTGTGCAGGAGACAGCCAATCAATGATTCTCTCTCATCATTGATGTTTCTATCTCTCTCTCTTCCTCTCCCTTCTTCTCTGAAATCAATAAAAAATATATTTTTAAAAAGTGTTCTAGAGATAATTTGACCAACTTTAAAAAGAGAAAAATAAGGCATTGAAAAATCAAGCAACTGACACAGATTCAGGCAGGGAATATGTCTAAGACCTAAACACAAATCTAAGCCTCATAATTTCTGAGCTTGTTGCACTTCATCAGACATAGAGTCATTCAATAACTATTTATTATGTGCCTATGATGTGCTAGACACTCTGTTATATGTCGGGTATAAAATAACAACAAAACAGAAGTCCAGGCTCTGGTAGAGCTTACATGCCAGTTTATACGTTAAAATACTTTTAAAAAATGAGTCCAAAAGCCCAATGTGATGTAACAGTGGAACTGATTCCAAGTTGTCTGTCAAAAATCCATTCTCCTCTTTTTTTCCTTGTGACATGACTCTATTTTTAGCTGGATTGTGGGGACTCAAAGTAACATCTACATTTCTTAGCCTACCTAGCAGCTAGATGTAACTGCTTCTTCCCTTTCTTTCTCCCTCCTCATTCCTGCTGGCTTGAGCTGAGGTCATGAGGGCTAGAGCTGGATTAATAATTTCATATGAAGACATAACCAGAGAATATGATAGAAAGAAAGAAATTCTATGATACTCTAACACAGTGCACATGGACTACGTATCTCTTGGCATGTATTACTTATATGAAAGTGAAATAAAATCACATCTTAAATACGACACTGCTATTTGGATTTTCAGTCATCAACAGCTAAAAATATTCTTACACAAAAACTTAGTGAGAAATGTTGGCATTTTCTATGGCATCCAAGTGCATCCAGAGAACCAGCTGGCCACTTAAAGTCCTATTTCCTATTGCATAAGTCACAGGCATTTACAGGCACCGTTCAGCTCATAAACACATGTTTTTTATGTAGGTCAATGCAAAGTTCAGTTCAAGGAAATAGAGAGATGAGAGCATGCATCGCCTATATCTCAGTTCTGACAAAGGATCAATGTCGCCTTCTTTCCCCATGTATATTGATGCAACAGCAGATAGAGAGAAACTGAATCAATCACAGAACAGGAAATTTCAGTTCTCCTGCGTTCATCCTAGTTATTTCTCTTCCTAAACTTAATACTGGTAAATATAATCTGATTCCTTCTGAAATATTTCACGTCACAAGCTATTCATAATGAATATACCAAAACATAATAGTTTAGTTGCTTACCCTTAACCCAATTTAAGACTATGTTGTCAACGAAAAGGAAAAGAAACACGTACAAATGGTAGTATTTCACATTATAAGATTTCCTCGATATTTCTTGGTCTGAGTTTTACAATTGAATAGTAAAACAATATGAGAAAGAAATAACCAGGGAGTCAGCTCACATCTATTTTGAACTCATTTTAGACGAAAGAAGACCATTTTATGCTAGGCTAAAAAATCAAGATTTGTAATTAACTCTGGTTAGTTTATTACCACTGTTGTGAAATCTCCATTGACTATCTGTCCAAAAACTGATTATGTGCTTATCTTAAAGAGGTAATTTGTAAAGCTGTTTCAAGTTTTTCTTTGCAAGAATGCTGTGGTCAAAGATTAACGTCTTATTTCCTCATCAGATATGCTTTTTCCATGTATTTTAATTATATTAAATAACTGGATCCAAATAGTAAAGTGTGAATTTAAGGAAAGCATCAGAAAAAAATCAACAGCAAAAATAGCTTAATTTCTGATTATAACATTTATAATACTATGTATAAAGATAATTTTTTGTCATTTACTTTTTTCACTAAGAAAGAAAAATAAGCAAATTTGCTGAGTGTAAAAGCTAATAAAGATAAGAATAAATGTTTATTATAGACACCCATAGCTTTGATTAGTTAAGGGAGAATTCACATCACAAAGATAAATTTCATCCATAGAAATGAATTCTTCTGGCTGGCTTCCAAAAAATGCTGCCCTCTCCCCCCTACATCCCCCCCCCCAAAAACAAAGAAACAAACAAACATTGCCTCTAGGGCTATTGGATAGGTTCTTTAAAAAGAGATGAAGTTTTAAATTAATTTTCTAATCTGTAGAATGATGGAGTAAGACAAGATGATTCTAAGATGTCTTTTGGGAGCACATTAATGTATTTTGTTTAAGACAATAAACTTGGGATAGGATAAATATGTAATTTTTATCTAACGGGTAAGAAATCTTGATTTTTTTGTCATATTACTGCTTAGTTCATTCAAATAATACATAGCTGAGACAATTCTGTTATGCCCAGATTTCAAGATTCCCAAGAAACCACATCAGGGAGCCATCCAATCCGATGCAAAAGCATAAGAACCTGTATTTCAAGCTAGCTTGAGCTCTCCATCCACCAGACTCACCGACACATCGGCTAGCCAAGTGGCCAAGAGACAGAACCCCTCCTAGAGACCGGTTATATAGGGGGGGTTGGAGTAAGGGGAGGAGAAAGGATTGTGCTTTGCCGATTGGCCAGGCGCAAGTCGATGTCTTGTTCCTGGGTGTGGCTAGCAGAGTCTTAGACTTCCGGGAAGAACCTTCTTGCCAAGCACGTGGCCAAGGTAAGATGGAGGACGTAGCCCTTACCCTGGGGCAAGGTGGAGGGCCTAACCCTCGCCCTTTCATTCCCCTCTTTGTCTTGGAACTTCCAGCTCAATCATGAGACGGACTACACTTCCATTCCACCTTCCATTCCACCGTTGCTAGAGGCCCGTACTGGGCATATCTTAACAAATGGTCTGGTGGAAGGGAAAGAAACCATTTTAGCTTTAACAACTTAAATAGGATTTTTCTTCTTAAAATTCCTCCATGGCTATCAAAAAGCCAAATTAAGATTAATTTATCTACTGTCCTGATGTTTGCATAAACACAACAAGAATGGTAACTGACTACCTTTGCTGGAATCTCATGGTTGAATCTTAATGTGCCCCGTAGGGCCAGGAAGCCACGCCACCCAGCTGCCATCAGGCCCGCCTGCAGTATCTGCTGAGTTAGGTGAATCCTTCACCTGTAGCAACTCCACCTGAGCCCACGCTCTAGGCTTTAAGCCCATCTCAGTAGCCTTCCTACTTGTTGCGGCCCAGAGTGTGTGGGGGTTCCGCAGGAACGCAGAGACATCCTTACTGCTCCCCTTCTACTCTTACCAACCGCCAGTGATGGTAGGGCATGGGCCTGACGCTCCAGCGCCAGCCATCTTCAGGGCTTCCAAGCAGGATACCAGGCTTTCTTCGTGGCATTCTTACTGGCTTCAAGTCTTTAGAGCTCAGACAGGGCTCTTTAAAACATGATACTCCAGTCAAAGTTTTCCGTTAATAAAACCACTATTAGGAACCGGTCTTATTGAATCTATGCAAAGAAATGTATTGCCATGTTAGCATTGCCAAATTTCGGAGGAATTACATAAGAAGAAAGACATACTGATCTACTCTAAGATTTTCTGACTTTTCTTGCCAATTCCTTTTAATAAAACAATAATTGTTGGCATTAAATTTTCTTTCTATGCATAACCATGCCTTAGACCTTCTATTTTAAACAGGCCTTTTCCAGCTTACTACCCTTGACATGGGCATGGTCACAAAGGCCTGCAAGACAGTATTACGGGCTGCCAACTGTTAGCTGTCTCTCAACAGAGACCAAAACCTGATGGGCACCGTTCCTGCCCATTTGGGCACCTGTCCTCTTGGCAGCTAGCCATCCTTTACTTTTTGGGGGTCACCCAGGACAGCCAACATACATTCAAACCTGCAAGAGAATTAAAGGTCAATATAACATATCAATAGAAATTGGATTACTGCTACCAGTCCCTTTTAAAGAGATCAGTTTAAAAAATAAATTCGAGAGGTAAGTACACTTCCTGCTTCATAGATGATTTGAACTTAAAAGTTTTAAGTTTCCAGCCAATAAGCCTGGCATAGCTGCTAAATTTCAAAATGGTCACAATTTTTCTGCTGGGAAAATCAAGTAGTAAACCCCATAGCTATTCACATGTAAATTTGACTATCAACTTCCTGGTGGTATTTGCCTCAGGGCGGGAAATTTTCTCCGCCACTTTTTAAGGCCAAAACAGTCTCGGGTTTTTATTCTGTACACAGCAAAAGGTCAGGTTCAGCTCAAAACTATGCGCACTCGTTTTTAAACTGGCCTTTTCTCTTTACACGTGCACAGAAATCCCGGATGCATTTTAAAACTTTTACATTTCTAGCTGGGGCGATCTCCATGGGAAGAGGCCGGCTCGCATCCAGAGCCGCAGCCGCCCCCAGCCTCCCGGGTGTCCGGCCCTCAGGCTCCGCGGGGGACCTTCCCCCGGACCTGACGCCGACGGGGGCCTCGCTGCTCCCGCCTCCCGTGAGCGACGCGCCAGCTCCCGCCCCCCGCGCTCCACCTGGCTCCACTCACTCGCCACAAGCCCGGGGCCAACGCCGGCCAACGCAGGCCGCCACCGCCGCCAGGCTCCGCGAACGAGCTTGTCCGCGCCCGGCCCGAGCCCCAGGGCCGCCCCCGAAGGGGCGCCGCCGCTCATGGGCGCCGAGCGCAGGCCCAAGCTGCGGGCTCGGTCTGGCCTGGGCTGCGCGGGCGTTCTCCGG
>NW_005873246.1:9291-12482 GCF_000147115.1 Myotis lucifugus
GTTTGAGCTAAGGGAGGAGAAAGGGATTGTGCTTTTCCCGATTGCCCAAGCCCCAAGTTGATTTTCTTGTTCCTGGGAGTGGCCAGCAGAAGTCTTAGACTTCCGGGGAAGAACCTTCTTGCCAAAGCACGTGGCCAAGGTAAGATGGAGGACATAGCCCTTACCTGGGGCAAGGTGGAGGGCCCCAGCCCTCGCCCTTTCAAATTCCACTTAAAGATGGTGAGTTAACATGTTTTAACTTCATTTCTAGACAACAACAAAAAAAGTTAAGAGAATCAGCTGCATCTGTAAAGGAACAGTGAAATAACCTCAATTCCCATACAACATAAAAGTAAAAAGAGAAACAACTCTTTCTTCAACCTAACAAAGAAACAGCTTCAATTCCCAAGCAATGACACAAAACTCTGGTGAATATTTTTTATTACTTTACAGTGAAATCTAGACCAAAATAGGAAAAAAAAACCCACAAATACACATGTAAAAGCCTTCATATAACTTCTTATACCTTTATCGGAAAACAGTTCTCTCTCTAATATCAAGTCCCACATTGCTCTAAAATCTATTAAAATATCTTCAATCAGAATGGTGAGATGTGAGTGTACATAGGCTGTGAAGAGGAAGCTATCACATTGGTGATTGAATTCTGGTGGAAAAATATAAAACAAAAAACAAGCTAAAATAAAAAATTAAAGGTATATTAAAACAACATTATACAGATATATGAATAATGAACATTTCTAATAAAATATAAACAGCACATAGAATATTTTTAAAAATCAATGATATAGAAGATACTGACATACAACAAAACTTTTATTTGGAGAATGAAAGAGAATATTGTGTTCTAAAAATAATTCAGTTTTAAAAATATGTAATTTCTTAAAATAAAAAAGCACAAAACATTTGAAATCAAGACAGGAAAGTCATGAATGGGAAAAAATATAACTTGGCATCAGATTTTTCCATAGAAATACACTGTGGCAGGAAATTTTGCCATACTGTCTACAAATTTCTGGGAAATTAATGTCTGATGAATAATTGTATATCAATAAAGTTGTCCTATAATTAGAAGAGAAACAGATACATTATAAGAACTTACAGAATAAAGTATCTTTTGGCTTATGTTGAAATTAAAAGTATACCTTAATGATTACTAAATAAGAAAACTGAGCCAACCAAAAGATGACTCAAAGAACATAGCAATGGGAAAGTTTTCATAATAGGAAATGGTTATAACAATGCATTTATTTAATTGTAAAACTAAAATTATCCACTTTGTGAAATTATAAAATATAAATATCATAAACCTTATAAATAATAATAAATATGCATTTCAAACAATATATCTTGATTATGTCTAACAATATTTCATTTTAAAATTTTGATAAAGAGAAAAAATGTTAAAGAAAGTAATAATATTAATTTATTAGTGTTTTATGGAAATTTATTAACATAGTAGAGGCCCAGTGCACGAATTCGTGCACCTTGAAAGGAACTGTGGGCCGCCAGGCTGCAGTAGGCACAGGGGTGGGTCTCGGCCCACCCTCTGCAGCCCAGCCCCTCTTGCCGTGCCCCCAGTCTTCTGGAAGTCCCTCTCCCACTGCTACTGCTCCCACACACTGACGGTGACAGCCCCACTCACACCCACTTACGGTGCGGAGCGATTGGGGCTGGCTCCAGCAGCGGGTGCGAGCAGAGCCGGAACAGTCATCGGATGTGAGGGGCGGCTGCTGCCCAGATAGCCCCTCAGGAGCAGGGGGAGGTGGAGAAGCCCTCAAGGGTGATCAGGGCCAGCAGCCGCTGTTTGCACCTGCTGATGACGCCGAGTGATCAGGACCAGTGCCGGGCACTGGCAACGGGTGAGAGCGGGGCCAGCACCAGCAGCAGGTGCAAGCACCGGGCAGGACTGCGGAAGCCAAGAATTTTCAGTAACCACCAGAGGCTCAACCCCATGACAGTGACCAGCGCCGCAGTCCTGCCCGCCATGTTGGTCATACACCCTGGTGGTCAGCGCACGTCATAGCAACCAGTTGTTCAGTTGTTCAGTTGTTCTGGTTGTTCCACTGTTCGGTCTATTTGTATATTAAACTTTTATTATATAGGATGTTTACCTTTTAAATATATAGCTGAAAATATATAATTTAAAATATTTGTATTTTGTAACAATTTTATTATATGTCTCATTAAAATACTTAAAAATTATTTATATTTTGCTTTTCCTCTTTGAAAATTTAAATGGAAGTATATAGATTTTATTAAATGGTATCATATATATTATGCTTTATGTACTATCTAGTATAAATGTGAAATTTGACATTCTTTTTAATAATGGAAGACAGACAACTATTGCAATAAAATACTCTCAGGGTCCTATGGAAAGAAATAAGAACTTAATATTTCCTGAGCATTTGAAAAAGGTTTCTTCGAAAAGGTTATACCTAATATGAATCTTGATAAATAAAAAAGAGTAATAGTCCAGGGTGTGGGAGCAAGAGAGCATTTATAAATTCTCCTCAAGTGTAATATTTATACAGAGTGGGGCAAAAGTATGTTCACAGTTGTTTGTATAAAAAATAATATAGTACTAATTAATAATACAAAAATAAACTACATGTGTCATGTAATCAAAACTGTAATCCTACTTTTGGCCCACTCTGTATATTACATAGAGGATATGAAATGACTACAGTGCTCTCATTTGGCCACAACAAACACACACAAAAACACAGTTTTCCTGGAGCTGGGAGAAGGCCACATCTGCTAGCATCCTACTTCAGGTGGCCCTGGGACAGTGGATGTGATGGATCTGACCGAGCTGCACCCATCTCCCTACCCCTTTGGAGGTTCCCTTCATCTGCTACCCTTACCTAAATTTACACTTTAATTTGACCATCACTGGGAACTTTTGGGACAAAGCTGCCCTCCCTGGCTTGCTGTTCACAGAAATCTCTCTCTCTCTCTCTCCCTCTCCCTCTCTCTCCCTCTCTTTCTCTCTCTCTCTCTCTCTCTCTCTCTCTCTCTCTCTCTCTCTCCTTCTCTCTCTCTCTCTCTCTCTCTCTCTCTCTCTCTCTCTCTCCCTCTCTGTCTCTCCCTTTGCAGACGACTAGTAATTAATTTAAAAATAAGACGTTTTTTTTTTTGAGTTGTGAAATAAATATATATATTTTATTTTTTTTTTTATTATTTTATTA
>NW_005873246.1:12582-13467 GCF_000147115.1 Myotis lucifugus
GGAAGCATAGCAGGATACAAAAGTAACACCCAGAAATCTATGGCATTTTTATACACCAATAGTGAACTCTCAGAAAGAGAAACTAAAAAAAAAAATAATAATCCTATTTATAATTGCACCACCAACAACAAAATAAGGTTCCTAAGAATAAATTTAATCAAGGAGATAAAAGACTTGTACTTGGAAAACTACATTGAAAAAAGAGATAGAGGAAGATATAAACATGTGGAAGAATATATCATTTTCATGGATTGGTAGAATAAACGTAATTAAAATGTCCATATTACCCAAAGTAATCTACTCAATGCAATCCCTATTAAAATACTAATGGAATATTTCACAAATCTAGAACAAATGCTCCAAAAATGTATATGGAACCAAAAAAGACCCCGAATAGATGCAGTAAATTGAGAAAGAACAAAGTTGGAGGGATCACAATACCAGATATCAAATTATACTACAAAGCAACTGTAACCAAAGCAACCTGGTACTGGCACAAGAACAGGCATATAGATCAATGGAACAGAACAGAGACCCCAGAAATCAACCCAAACCATTACACTCAATTAATATTTGGCAAAGGAGGCAAAAGCATATAATGGAGTCAATACAATCTCTTCAATAAATGAAATTGGACAGAAACATGTGAAAAAAGAAACTAGACCACCAATTTCACCATACACAAGAATAAACTCAAAACGGATAAAATACTTAAATGTAAGATGGGAAAACATAAAAATCTTAGAAGAAACCATAGGCAGGAAATTCTCAGATATCTCTTGTAGTAATATGTTTGCCAATACATCTCCTAGGGCAAGAGATATAAAATAAAAAAATTAAAAAATGGGACTATATCAAAATAAAAAGCTTCTGCACAGCAAAAGA
>NW_005873246.1:14253-15234 GCF_000147115.1 Myotis lucifugus
AAAGTGGGAGTGGGTAGTGGGTGGAGAGAGATGAACTGAGGAACTTAGATGCATACTAGTGGCCCAGTGCATGGATTCATGCACATTGAAAGGAAATTAATTAGAAGATGGTCAGCGGGGGAGGGAAGGCAAGACGGCCAGACATGCCCTGGAGCCAACCTCCTGCAGTCCCTCCCCCAGCATGTCACACCTGGGGAAGCACAGTGGCTGGAAGGGCATCTGTGGTCACCATAGCTCAGCAGTAAACCAGATTCAGGACCGACAGTGCCCCAACAACAACATAACCCACGGCCGAAGGTGGATTTGTGCGGCTCCATGAGGAATCGGGCTCCCTCCTCTCTGGTTCCAGGGTGCGTCACCTGAGAACCGCTGGTGCCAAGTAACAGTTCAGAAGCTCCTGCATTGAGCGTCTGCCCCCTGGTGGTCAGTGCACATCATACCTACCGGCTGGTCGGACAGTCGGACGGTCAGACAGTTGCTTAGCCTTTTATATATATAGGAGATATGTGCAGCCCTAGACAGAAACAATAGTGTAGTGAAAGCCTTGAAGGGGTGGTGTAGGGTGGAGGGGGTCTATGGGGGAAAAGAGGTGGCATCTGTAATACTTTCAACAATAAAGATAAATCTTTAAAAATTTGCCTAATATGGGGGAGGGGGAGGGCACTGTGTTTACAGAGCGAAACATGTCTCTCTAAATACACTCTTACTTTTATAGCCTTAAAATAAACTTGTTTTTGAGATTTCTATTTGAAATTTATTTTGCTAGTCACTATAGAAAACAAACAAGAGTAAAAACAAACAAACACAAGCTTAGAAAACTTATAAATGTTCATGTGTTCTCATGTTATCTGAAACTTTCCTCGGGGTGGTTTCCTTGATTTTCTTGATTGATGGTAATTGCAGGCTACATTAACTTCTCATTCTCTACTTTTATTAATGAGATCCCCATGCTGCATAGACAGTCTCTGGAGGAAGAAATGC
>NW_005873246.1:15908-17066 GCF_000147115.1 Myotis lucifugus
TCTCCCTCATGTTCTTGAAACCACTCCAGCACAATATGAGCACCGCGGCATGGCGCATTGTCTTGTTGGGAGAAGCCATCTCCATTGGGATATGCCATCAACCATGATAGAGATGACCTTGATCAGCAATGATACTTAGGTATGTTGTGCTATTCAGACGTTGTTCCACACGAATTCAAAGGGCCCAAATCATGCCAGGAAAAACATGCCCCAAACCATAACACTGCCCCCACCAGCTTAAATGGTTGTACTCATGCATGTGGGGTGCATGCTTTCATGCTGTTTCCACCAAATTCTCACTCTGCCAACTGCATGATGCAACTGGAAATGTGATTCATCGGACCACATGACTTTTTTCCAGTGCTCGACTGTCCAATCCTTGTGTTTCTTTGTGAATTGGAGACATTTTATCTTGGTAAGTGCAGACAGCAAAGGTGTTCGAATAGGCCTTCGGCTTCCATATCCCATACGATGCAGTGTACAGCTAATTTGCCTACAAATGTCAGGTGATCATAATAATCTGGCCACTCACACACACACACACACACACATATATATATATATATATATATATATATATATATATATATATATATATATATCAACTACAACTTTGATAATTTTGTTGTTATCATAATGTATATTAATTGAAAACACTAATTTCCTAAATGATAATAGATGCAATCATAATATAAACCTATCCACATTGATATTCTGCTGTAATTAACTTTGGATTTTGAGGTATTTGAAGACTGGTGAACATAACTATGTATAGTAATGACTTAAAAAATTTTTGTAATACTTATAAGATAAAAAGATGAATCCAACTTGGTTTTGTAATGAATTATGTTTTCAGTATTAGCATATTTTTAATATATATTCGTATTGATTTCAGAAAGGAAAGGAGAGGAAGAAATGGGAACATCAATGATGAGAAAGAATCATTGATGGCTGCCTCCTGCATGCCCCCTTCTGGGGATCGAGTCTGCAGCCCAGGCATGTACCCTTGGCCGGATTCAAACCCGGGACACTCCAGTCCGCAGGCCCACACTCTATCCACTGAGCCAAACCAGCTAGGGCCAGTATTATCATATTTTAAATTTATGAATTGTCTCAATATTTTTAGTTGTTTTATTTTTGTCAGGGTTAAAGATCTCT
>NW_005873246.1:34938-37482 GCF_000147115.1 Myotis lucifugus
ACAGCCTTATCAGAGATATCAATGGAAGGTTCTCCCACAAGGGATGAAAAATAGTCCTACATTATGTCAAAAGTTTGTAGATCAGGCATTGCAAGTTATTAGAAAGAAATTTTCAGATCTATATCTTATTCATTATATGGATGATATTTTACTAGCGCATAAAGATCGGGCTACTTTACAGGAAATTCTTACTCAGACCGTCCTTGCTTTAGAAGAACATGGTCTAAAAATAGCCCCAGAAAAGATTCAGACTGAACCTTCTTTTTCCTACTTAGGCAGAATATTACATACCTCTACTATCACCCATCAGCCTTTACAATTAAGAAAAGATCATTTAAACACATTAAATGATTATCAGAAACTATTAGGTGATATCAACTGGGTCAGGTCATATCTAAAAATAACCACTCTTGACTTAAAACCTCTATTTGACATTTTAAAGGGAGATTCTAACCCTAAGTCTCCCCGACAATTAACTGTAGAAGGAGAAAAGGCTATAGCAAAAATAGAACAGGCCATCAATAAACAGCAACTACAGTATCTAAATTATTCCAAATCTTGGGCCTTAATTATTCTAGCCACTAAATATACTCCTACAGGATGTTTATGGCAGGAAGGACCATTAGAATGGATACATTTACCTGTCACTCCTAGGAAGATTGTACCATCCTATCCTTCCCTAGTGGCCACTCTCATTATCAAAGGTAGACGCCGCAGTATCGAACTCTTTGGAAGAGAAGTTACTGAGATAATAATACCTTATAAAAGAGAACAATTAGACACACTATTACAATTTGAGGAAGAGTGGCAAATAGCTATAGGTAACTTCCCAGGACAAATTTTACATCATTTGCCAAGATCACCTATATTGCAATTTCTCTCCCTACATCCATTTATATTTCCTATTAAATGTTCAAAAGAGCCATTATCACCTCCTGCCTCCTTAGTATTCACAGATGGCTCCTCTAATGGTAAGGCAGTAACAATCATTGACTCAATAACCCATGTTCAACAAACCCTAGAGACGTCAGCCCAGAGAACAGAGCTTTTGGCAGTCATTTATGCCTTTGAACAATTGCAACAGGTTCCCTTTAACTTGTACACTGACTCTCAATATATAGTTAAATTATTTCCTCATATTGAGACCGCCTCTCTCCCACAAGGAAGAACAGCCATTTTCTCCTTGTTAACTCAGCTACAAACTTACATTCATAAACGAGAAAAGGCTTTCTATATTGGACATATTAGAGCTCATTCCTGTCTACCAGGACCCTTAAGCGAAGGAAATTATCAGGCGGATCTACTAACTCGCCCAATAGTTTGTACAGCTCTAGAAGAAGCCCGGCGGTCTCATGCCATTCATCATCAAAATGCTTCTGCTCTCCGTCTATATTATCGCATATCTAGAGAAGCTGCTCGAAGTATTGTGCGTGACTGCGGCCATTGTCCTACTCATTTTCCTAGCCCTGCTACTGGAGTTAATCCTAGAGGACTTAGACCCTGTGACTTATGGCAGATGGATATTACTCATGTCCCATCTTTTGGCAAACTTTGCTATGTGCATGTTTGTATTGATACCTTTTCTCATGTTATCCTTGCTTCTGCACGTACAGGAGAAGCCTTTAAAGATGTAAGTCAACATTTATTCCAATGTTTTTCCTACCTAGGAATACCAAGGGCACTTAAAACAGACAATGGGCCTGCCTATACCTCTAGAGCTTTTAAAAACTTATGCTCTACATTCGGCATCGCACATACTACAGGAATACCCTACAATCCTCAAGGCCAAGCAATAGTAGAAAGGGCTCACCAAACTTTAAAAACACAAATTAAAAAATTACAAGAAAATGAGTTTAAATATTCCTCTCCTCATCATGTTCTACAACATACTTTATTTGTAATTAATATACTAAATGTAGATTCTGAGGGAAATTCCCCGATGTACAGGCATTGGAACCCTGATCTAACTAAACCTAAAGTCCTCGTCAAATGGAGAGACTTGCTTACAGGAGCCTGGAAGGGACCTGATGTACTTTTAACCCGGGGGAGAGGATATGCTTGTATATTTCCACAGGACGCAGACTCACCTGTGTGGATTCCAGACCGTCTAGTCCGACCTTATGTCTCACCGCCCTCCGTTTCCACCTCACCCTAGCACACCTGACCAGTGCCCGTCTGCAGCAGATGTGCAGCCCTGAGCTGGAACAATCTGTCCCAGCTTTGCCCCACATCTTCTTTCCTTTTTCCTTTTTTTAAAATCTAACTACTTGTTTGCTGGTTCTTTGGCCTTTCTCCTTTTCTCCTGAACACAGCCTTTTCTAGAATCTCCCTACCCTACTGTTCCAGGAAGGGCACCTCCCTTTTATGGCCTGACTATGGGTGTTTGGTATATGTCCCATACATGGAGTTGTCTTGTGCCAAGAGCCTGACATCCTGGGCTGAGAAAGCCCTGTCCCGGGATTCTCCTTTGTCCTGTATTGGCCCCTCTTACCCTCGTGTCAAAAGGGACCCTCTTCTCACAATCCAATTGCCCACAGCTGTTGC
>NW_005873246.1:37582-47766 GCF_000147115.1 Myotis lucifugus
GCAAGCTATTCTATTCAGGTGCGTTGCGTCATTATCATGAACATAAACAGTCCGTTATAGTACATGGCTCCACTCTGTGGATTCAATCAATATAATAAATAATAATGATCACATATGCAAGATAACTGTTAAAATGTTAATGGTGAGCCCTGCTTACCGGCTACATCCACCTTCTCTACTTCTAAAAAAAAAAAAAAAAAAAGATAAAATGACAAAAAAACCGCCAGCAGGCGAGGGGCATCCCAAGGCAGTTGCTGGGCGTGGAGGCCATCGTGGATGTTGACTACCAAGGAGACAGAACTGGACTTCACATTACCCTGCTTGGCCCCGGAGCTTGGCTGGTTAGTCAAAGACGGGTAAGATTCCTCAGGGAGGAACAACCTAAGACAGGCACAGTCACAGAGGGGCCAGTAGGAGAGAACTTGGGGTTCAACAGAGGTGGGGCACAGATCCTCACCCCCCCAATGGTGCAGGGGCTTGAACACTCGCCCCTTCTGAGGAAGGTCTCCTTCCCCCATGGCTGCTTCTCGCTTCCCATGTCCAGCCCAGATAGGGACCCAGATAACGAAAAGAGACTTGGCCCAGCTCAGATCAGGACCAAGGTAAAGACAGAGACTGGCTGACAACAGCTGCCCTCTCACTGCAACAGGACTTGTTTCCCATTTCTACCTTGGACCACAGGGAAAGGGGCAGCTGAAGGAAAGGGCTGTGTCAGGATGCTGCCTTCTTCCCTTTCTTCTCCTTCTTTTTTTTTAAACACTTCTATGCCTTGTAGTTCTTTTGCTTTCTTTTCTTTTTCTCTCTACTACCCTCCATCCTCCATAACAGCTGACCCAGAGGACACAGCTTACTCCTCCCTGGACACCGACACCACCATCAAGCATGGCCCTGATGGACTCTTTGATGCAGCCCTTCAACTCGCTAACACTTCGGGAAGCCCATCGCCAGTGACGCCGCCCGCTAGCCAGACCAACAAAGACAATCAAACCAACAACTTGAGGACAGCTGAAATCTCTTGACTGAAGAGGCCGGCAACCTCCTAAGGAACGGGGCTCCTTGTGCGCTTCATCCACTATGTTTATAGCTATGCTTATTGTCATTGCTTGCCAGTCTTCTTCCAAGTCTTAAATAGCCCAATCTGAGAGGTGGCCACTGATTTGCATGCGCTATCATTTAAAAAATAAAAAAGGGGGAATTTGCCGGGAGCCGGTCCATCCTTGCTGCTTGACACAGTTGCTGCAGGAAAGAAACATCTGCACAGCATATGTTTCAAGGGACCTGGCATATATAGCATATTGTTCTTAATATGTTTGCTCTCTTTAGTGCCATGTGTTTTAACCAAGGTCACCTCTCCGAGAAAGGTTGTTTCCCCAGGTGGGGATTTTTCCCTGAGGTTAGGGAGGGGATACAACCCCTTAATTAAGTGCCAGGCGGGTAGTTAAGCTACATAATCTTTACTCCCTGGAATGGAGATAAGAAACGCCCTAACCTTTGTAATAGAAATTGACAGGATTAAAATCGGCTGGTATAAATACGGATGTAACAAGACAATAAACATCAGATCCTGATCAGTTCCTAACCAGAACTCCGACCAGAACTTTGGCTGGAGATCCTGGCTAGAGGTCCTGACTAGGCTGCTGATCAACTGAAGGCTGTCTTCGTGTCATTCCTTCTTCGCCGACTCCGTCCACACCTCTGGGGACCCCTGGACCCGCTGGGATTGGACCCCAGCAGGCAATGGAAAGCATAGCAGAGGTACCGTTAATTACCCTTTTTGTCTTTTATTAGATAGGATTAACTGGTACCTTATAAAATACAGATGTTAGTTTGTGCTATAGTAACAGCAACAAAAATCCTTAATCTCATTTGTTTATCACATTAAGTTATTATTTCTTCCTCACATAAAGTCCATTAGAGGTCTCCTGACTCTCCAAGAGGCTGTACTCCAAGTTGCCAATTCAGGATCACTGCTGGAAGGAAAGAGTGGAGAACCACGCACCAGCTACTAAATGCCTCCAGGAAGAAGGAATGGGTATCTATCCCACTTATACTTGTAGGTCAACTAAATAACATGGACATATCTAAGTTTCATGATATGAGCAAATTAAATCCCTGCATATTCCCAGAAGTAGCAATAATGTCTGATCATCTATTTTCATACTAAAAGTTACTTGCTTGAACTGAACTATTTTATTTTTTTAATATAGAAATTCAGCAGAAAACTAACATTAACATGTATATGAGTTTAAATTCTAACACAAATTTAACCAGACTTTCTAATCTCTTATCAAGAAGCTGAAGATAACCATCTCATTTTTATTATAATGGTTTGGATTTATATTTCTTTAGTTTGCTTGATTTGAAAATAAACATTAAACTGAAACATTAAATGGGAATTAGCATAATGGCTCTTGAATTGAGAAGGCAAATTTCATAGCCTTGGTTAATATCTTTCCCTATATTTAGTCATTTTAACATTTCATAGACTGACTCTTTTCTATAATGAAACCATTGGCTTTTGATAATCTGGAGATTACTTGTAATATTGTTTATTATATATATTTTTCCACTTGCAATATTTTCGTTCAGTGTTGTTCAAAAAGAATCTGTTGTACCCTACAGATTTAATATCATCTTCCCCCAATTTTTCCTATCTATGCTAGCCATTATCTTGTAATACAAGTTTGTATCATCTCAGTGCTATATTAATCACAGAAAGAAAATTACATTTTTACTCATTATACTTTCATTTTAACTTCTACTGCAAAAATAGCCTGGAATGATTTCAATATTTATCCAACAGAAATGATTCCTGAGTATCAGGACCCTGAGAAACCTCACAAGTATTCAGTCTCAAATATTTGCCAATATTTACATACTGTTTTCCCCCAAAAAACATAGCAAGTGTCTCCCTTGCAAGTGAATACACACGCCCACAGAGTCAATTCCAAGAGGAAATAGAGAACATTAAGACTGAAATTCTCCATGCTACTACTTTTTAGTCACTTTTAATATGAGTTCTCTTTATGTCAAATTTTAAAGATTGGAATGAACTAAAGGAATTATAACTACATAAGAAATACTAAGTTATTAATTCATATGTGAAGTATTTTTATTGCAATTTCTACATTAACCCTGCTCACATGCTAACTTTTAAAATATGTTTTTATTGATTTTAGGGAGAGAGGATGTGAGAGGGAGAAACATTGATGAGCGAGAAGCATGGATCAGATGCTTCATACACGGCCCCTACCGAGGATCTAGCCCACAATCTGGGCATGTGCCCTGACCTGGAATCAAACCGATAACCTCTTGGTGCATAGGAAGAAGCTCAACTAACTGAGCCACACTGGCCAGGGCAGCATGGTAACTTTTGAAAAACTGGATCTCAGCCATTTGCTCTACTTTCATTGATTCTCTCACTGCTCAAGAAACCTAAAGTCTTCTAGTCAAATTCACTTTCATGAACCACCTGGGGTTTCCTCTACAATGTTGATGTGTAGTATAAGGGAATTGGCAAAAACCAATTCCTGCTTTCTAATGCCTATGATAAAAAGAACGAATGAATATGAAATTCAAATAATACTTGCCTTATTTTCCCTTTAGTTCATGGTAGTGTGATTGGATGGAATCAGAGCTCATCCAGCAATTATGATGATGCCAAAATTTCTATTTGGGTCCAGGTTCATTGTCTTGTGAAATCAACAAATGAGTTCACAAAGAGGTAAGTGGAAGCTAAGTTTATTGAGGAAAGGATGGACTCCCTATATCAGCGAGCAGCAGGGAGGGGGCCCAAAGTGGGTTTCTGGTGAAGCTTCTTTGTCTCAGATTCTAAAGTCCCTTGCCACTTAAGCCAGACTTAGAGAAGGTGCAGCTGGGATTCCAGGAGAGCCAAAAGCAGGCCAGTGTCCAGAGCTTCCGTTCCATGTTATAGCTGAATGTAGTTCAGCATCCAAGCTCATTAAAGTCCATTAGTCCATGTGTGGAGACCCATATGGCCATAAGCCACATGGGTGCAGGGGAGCATTCCTTGCCTCAGGAGAGCCAGGAACCCAGTGTGCCAGAGAGAGAAGGGACTGTGCTTCTTTGTCTAGGCCCGCAGTGGTTCTCAACCTTCTGGCCCTTTAAATACAGTTCCTCATGTTGTGACCCCCAACCATAAAATTATATTTGTTGCTACTTCATAACTGTAATTTTGCTACTGTTATGAATCGTAATGTAAATATCTGATATGCAGGATGGTCTTAGGCGACCCCTATGAAAGGTTCGTTCGACCGCCAAAGGGTCGCGACCCACAGGTTGAGAACCGCTGGTCTAGGGGTAGATATATGTCTTGATAGATTCTGATTGGTTATTTCAAAAAATTCTGCCTTAGTAATATCCATACATTTTAAAGCTCATATGTGTTAAGCACACCCTTGTTTCCCAGCTGGGTTGCCTTAGTAACTCCCGCCTAGCTGGGTCCAGTTGTAGGTCATTTTTTTCTGTGTCTGAGGTTTCTCTCAGAACAGTGTGCAGTCAGTTGGTCAGTCAGCAAGTTGCATTCTGCCCGAGTCTGCAACACTCCACTTACCACCCCCACCCCCTGTCCATCCTGTGGTCCCATCCCTGATTACCTAGCCCTCTTCTATCTCCTCAATAACACTGGTGAGTAGAAATTCCATCCTCAAAGATTGATGACTACAAGAGACACAGTCTATGACTATGCTGAAACAGAGATAACATAAGACAATTCTTGGTTTTGGGGATAATTTACCATGGCTGACCTCTTTTTTCTTTAAGTAGTTAATTCTACTTCACTATAACATATGTTAATATAGAATTGAGCTGGATTAATTTTCCTTTCAAGAAATTCATAAATATGGGAATCCTGAGACCATAACAGGAAAGGATTAGTATAGACCAGTGATGGTGAACCTTTTGAGCTCGGCATGTCAGCATTTTGAAAAACCTTAACTTAACTCTGGTGCCGTGTCACATATAGAAATTTTTTGATATTTGCAACCATAGTAAAACAAAGATTTATATTTTTGATATTTATTTTATATATTTAAATGCCATTTAACAAAGAAAAAATCAACCAAAAAAATGAGTTCGCGTGTCACCTCTGACACACTTGTCATAGGTTCCCCATCACTGGTATAGACAGTGGGTAGATGTATGGTCTGCTATTATTGGAAGCAGGTGACTCAAGCACTGCACTCTAGGGAAATTTTATGTCATGATATTTTCACCTTGACCTTTTAAGATAAACTCTCCAGTTCCATGTTTAAAGGCTTAGTATAACAGAATTAACTTTGTACTGTTATATTGTAAATAAGAAGACGCCTTAATCAATAAGCCAGATTTATTTGGAGTCCTTTTCATTTCACTAGTGCTAGCGGGCCCAGAGGAAATCTTGCTTCTCAAATTCTGGGGCCCAATATGGTGGAAGTCTTTCCTATTTATATGTTTTTCAGTTCTTTGTTTCCCAAATTTGGAATGAGACTTCCGGACCTTCTGAGAAAAAGTCCTGTGTGCTGAAACAAGGCTGTGAGACCATATCTCAAGGCCTGGCCTGGCGCCAACACCAACAACTCTGTCTGGGGCACAGTTTATGGCCTCTCTGGAATGGGAGTAGTCTTATTTTTCTCTATTATTTAAGCAAGCAAATGTTTACAGAAGCCAGAATAGCAGGTTAAATTTTAACCGCAGTTTTTACCCAAGATGGAGGTTACTATGCTTCAGTACCGCTGATACGGGAAAATTGGACTGGAACACATGGTGTTCCTCTGGGAAGATGGTTCCGGGCTTGTCTGGTGAAGTCGAAGAATAAAACCACGGACGAAAGGTGGTACAGTAAAAGGGGGAAATTTATTGAGAAACAAGCACAGACTCCCACGTGGGGAGGGGGAAAGAGTCCCACTCAGTCCCTTTTCCTTGGGTTATAAAGGCTGTAGATCTTTTTGCCTGGATATCCCCTCTGATTGGTCACTATCCCCTTAGATTGGTTACTATAGCAACTCCAGAGCTCAGACCTCAAGTGAGGTAGTGAGGCTCCCTTCTTCTTCTCCCTTATTGTTTCCCTATTCCCTTTGGGCTTTCCTCTTCCACCTCTGAATGAGGGGCTTCCTTCCCTTTATTTTGTAAATGAATACCTTCGGCTGTTTCCAGCTCTCTCATTCTATGGAAATGTACCTTTTGTAGCTGTCAGCTCCCTTATTCTATGGAATTATGCCTTCTGCAGCTCTGTAGCCTGTGCTTTTTCCATGGACCCTTTAATTTCTAAAATTTCCTATACCTGCCTATTTTACTCCTAAAAACTCCTTTCATCGCTAATACTGGCTTTAGTAAATTTTATCAATGATAATCTGTCATTGCTGATCAATAATTCTATTTAAATTTGCTTTAAAATCACACCTGGCTATTACACTATGTTTTAAAAATGAGGGTAGAGCCCTGGCCGGTTGGCTTAGTTGGTTGCAGAGTAGTCTCACACATTAAAAAGGTTGCAGGTTTGAGTCCCGGTCAGGGCACATACACCTAGGTTGCAGGTTCCATTCCCAGTAGGCAACCAATTTCTTTCACATTGGTGTTTCTCTCTCTCTCTCTCTCCCTTCTTTCTATTTTTCCCTCACTTCCTTTCTCTGAAAATCAATAAAAACATATCCTCAGAAGAGAGTTATAAAAGAAACTAAAAAAGGGAGTACATTTGTTAGGGGCAGAAATAGAATATTGGGGACTAGCTATAATTAGAAGAAATATTAATCAAGCTCTATTAACCATGATTGTTTTGTTCTGATTAAAGAAAGCACATTCTAACCTGGTTGGGAGTTGTATGCCCCTGGGACCTGGGAGCTAACTTGGAAATGCAGCCCCAGGAGATGAGAGATGGGAGTATCCATACTGCTATTATCATGGAAAGATTAGCAACCTTCTTGTGGAAAGGAAACAATGGAGTCCCAAGTCCCACCCCCCAACTCTTTGCAAACCCTCAGCTCACATTACCTGTAATCTGTAACCATTATACCCATTCTTATTCCTTTTGCCTGCTTCCCCATGCAATCTTTGTCCTTTTACCCCACATAAGCAGCTGGTTTATGGAGGTGTGGGTGCAGAGCAGATTTTTGTGGATGAACTGCTGATCTCCCATACTGCCAGCATTATTAGAATAAACACTCATACATGATTCAACCCTATGTCTGCTTAATTGGCTCAAATAGTGACAGGCAGCCCAGACCCATTGGTTGTCTGGTTTAATATTGGGAGAGTTAATATAAATGTTTAAGACATAAATGATTCAAAGTTGTGGAAATGAATGGCAAAATATCATTTGGTTATATTAACTATTTGATCAGGACACCAAACTTTTCATCTTTTCTTTAAAAGGAATAAGAACATATGAAGGGTAGCGGTGGGTTCTATGCCTGACTCTCACTCATAATTAAATATGTTCCTTTCACAAGTAAACCTTCTGGGCCTACTATTCAGGATTGGGGGAGTGGATTCTGCAAGTTACCCTTATTCCTTACCATTCTGTGGTTTTTATTCTGAAGTATTGCTTATACTTTAGATAGTTTTTCATCTGCTAGTTTGATAAAGATACTAAATAATTTTGTTAAGCATAAAAGGCAATGCAATATGCATACAAATTGCTTGGCTCTGCCATATTTTAGGTGCATGGGAATGGCCTATTTATTCCTTCTGTCATTCCTATTTTATGAATATCAGGTCAGCTATAATACACAAAGGGTTGAATTATTATTTAAATAATTTGATTGTCCTGGACAATGATAGTTAAATTTAAACAAAACAAAGTTCTTTGTAAGGTAAGAATTATTCAAGTGTCTATCTAAATTATCCCAAATACTTCACTTTATTTGAGCTAGAAGATTAATATATGTTTGCTTTGGGAAAAAGAAAAGAGAAAGAAATAAAAAGTAGCTATTCGTAAAATAAATATATTCTTCTTTTTCTTTCTTTCTTTTGGATACTAAAGTAGTTTAAAGCTCATAAGTCAGAAAAATTCTAAATGACTAATTGCCTGCAAATTGCTATAACCAAAAGGTAATAATATATTTTATTTAATTATCCTAAAGGATTTAAAGCCTCTAGCAATATTCACTAACACTATTTCTAAATATCCTTTTCTTCTTTTTATCATCCTCAATACACCATTACATCTCAATATCTGTGAGCCTTATACCACTGAAAGGAGTTTTTAGGGGTGAAACAGGCAGGTTTAGAAAATTTTAGGAATTAAAGGGTCCATGGAAAAAGCACAGAGCTACAGAGCTGCAAAGGGTACGTTTCCATAAGATAAGGGAGCTGGGAGTAGCAGAAGATACATTTCCATAAGATAAGGGAGCTGAGAGCTGCAGAAAGGTATACATTTCCAGAATAAAGGGAAGGAAGCCCCTCATTCAGAGAGGGAAGAAGAAAACCCAGAGGGAATAAGGAAACAATAAGAGAGGGAAGGAGGGAACCTCACTTCACTGAGGTCTGAGCTCTGGAGTTGCTATAGAAACCAACCTGAGGGGAACAGTGACCAATCAGAGGGGATATCAAAGCACAAAGATATGCAGCCTATATAAACTGAAGGAGAAGGGACTCAGTGGGACTCTTTCCCCCTCCCCATGTGAGTGTCTGTGCTTGTTTCTCAATAAATTTCCACCTTTTACTGTACCACCTTTCATCCGTCGTTTCATTCTTCAACTCCACTGGACAAAGAGCCCGGGAGCCATCCTGCCCAGAGGAATGCCGCACACGTTCCAGTCCAATTTTCCCGTCTCTTCTGTTATTCCACTTCTGCCCACTTTTTAAAGTGAAATTTCCCTCTCTGTTTTCATTCTTGGTTCTCCCTGCATGAGATTATCCAATCACCCTGTGATTAAATTGTATTGAGATCCAAACCGCTATCCCAAATGCCATCCCCATATAGGATTAACCCCTCCTATTTACTTAAATGCTCTATAAGGGATCTCAAACTGAAATCCAAAACTAAACATATTTTTCTCTCACTTAGTGGTTTCTTTACCTATAATTTCAGTTGTACTAATAGAGTGATCACCCCACTCTCGCCTACGTTGGAAAAACGGACAGCCTCTTTGATTCTCCATTAGCTCCCTGCTATTTTCCATTGCCCATCATCAAATCCCATCTAATCAACCTCAGTAAGTGCTTCAGAATCTCCTAATCCTTAATTATTAGTTTAATTCTTATTTATTACCTTCCTAGGCCCTCATCATCTCCTATTTATAGTCTCGTTGTGATCAGAAGCTTCCTAAAATTTTTCTTGGTAATTGTTCTCAGCAAGTTTATTCTCATATAGTTATAGCACGGTTAATACCTTATAATAATTCCCATTAATATCAAACCCCTTTCACATGGAAAACAGCAATATTCATAATATAAACCTCTCTATCATAAATTCTTGCCTTACCGTTATCCTCACTTTAATTTGCCATTCACAGAATTGCCTTACACAGGTAATTTCTCACCATCCCCACAAATTCAGCTAGTACTTCATGAGTAGGTACCCACCATTGCAGAGCCTGACCCAGCTCCAGTATCTCCTTCCAGATAATACATCCTGGGACTCCACCAGGAGCATTAAGAAGGTGTTGGAAAATGTACCTATTCTCTCTGGATAAGACATGAATATGAACCCAAGGAAGGATCAGAGTCAAGGGAAATAATTTGTATTTGTATTCATATATGAGGCTCTCTGTTCACCTGCAGTCATTACTCTGCTGATTTAAAATGAATTGTACTATGGAACTGAAATGGAAAAAAATGGATTCAAGTGGAAGCAGATCTTTATAATCAGATTATATATACACACACACTGGATTTATCAGAAATGACTTGGGATGCAATTAAATGGAGACTTTTCCATTCTGGGTTGCCTGATAGCATGCATTACTGTACTCCATTGACCTTGAAAGGACCATATAAGCTGCATGAACTTTTATAATTAATGTGTCTATTATCCATATCCTAGTTTGAAATGAAAAAAAAAATAATTGATCTTGAAAGTATATTTTTTTGTTAAATTATAAAACACTTTAAAATATTAGTTCAGTTAATACTAATCATGAACTAATATTTTTATATAATTTTCTTACTGCTAAATGGTATTAATTAGCTAGTTAAGTGTATTAGTTGCTATTAAGTATTCAATTCAAGGCACAATGCAGGTGAAT
>NW_005873247.1:0-6715 GCF_000147115.1 Myotis lucifugus
TTAGAGAGATGAAGCTCCCAGGACCCCGGAGCTGAGGTTTCCCGGGACACCAGCGCCAGAGGCCGGCCTCCCTGTCGGACCTGCCAATCACTCTCCCCTCGCCGCTCTCATCAACGCCGCTGGGGACCAGCGACCGCTCAGCCCCACGGCCCCGGTGCTGGGGACCAGGGGACTCCTGGGGAGCCCAGACCCGGGACAGCCTTGTTCCTCCCCCCTCTCTGTATAACTTGTTAAATCCTGTTTCGCTTCTGGGTCCCCAGGAGACTGGCTCCGGTCGGGGCATCTCTGCTCGGTTTGCCGCCCGGACGCCTCACGCCTCTGGAGCGCCTTTGAGAGAACCTTCCATGGGAAAAAATGCAAAGATTTTAAATTATTTCCACGACCAGCTTCCTTCTTAAAAACAGACACGGTTCAGTTTAATAAGACACAGCAGAGCCTATGAGCATGGACACCTTGGAAGGGCCAAGCTGAGAACGGCCGGCCGGCCGGCGTGGCTCTGTGGCTGAGCGTCCACCTAGGCACCAGGAGGTCAGGGTTCGATTCCCGGTCAGGGCACAGGCCCGGGTGGCGGGCTCCATCCCCAGTGTGGGGCGTGCAGGAGGCAGCCGGTCCATGATTCTCTGTCATCATGGATGTTTCTCTCTCTCTCCCTCTCCCTTCCTCTCTGAAATCAATAAAAATACGTTTCTTTAAAAAGAGTCCGATTATCTGAAACTGTGACTGATTTATGGATATTTGACAGGTGCTGGTGACTTCCCAGTCCACAGTCTACGAGTGAGTGTTTTAGCTCCGTCGCCACCAGGACACAGGAGCCAAAGCTGCTCCCGGCGGGGGGTGGGGGGGGGGCACAGGTGAGATCCAGGACCCTGACGGGGGCCCGGCCGCCCTTGAACTCGGGCAGGTGAGCGTGAGAGCAGCCGCCCCCCCAGACCCACCTGTTTCGCGGGCGTCACATCCCTCGGCCCCAGAGCCCCCAAGGTGAACGCTAACTTAAAAGTCAACGTCCTTTTGCAAAAGAACTGACATCCTGAGATAAAGTTCAGACTTCACATCCCGCGGCGTGTGAGGCTGCGTGTCGACAGGGTCCGCCGTCTCTAACGTCCCTGCTGCAAAAATTACCAACAACCGTTAAAGTTCAGCTCAGAACACGTGAGGTACAGCGCGTCTCCTCTTCAGGGGGGCATGGCTGGCGGTTGGCGGGGTCCCCCGGCCCCTCCCATTCCACGGGGACACCGACTGGGCACGGAGCCCACGCCACCCGCGAATCGCAGGTGCACACCTGTCTCCCCGGCCTCTCGGACCCGAGCCCGATGGAGACGGGGCTGGCGGCCGGACACCGTCGTCCCCCCCACACCCCCCAGTCTGAAGGCCCAGGTGTCTCTGGGGAAGCGTGTCCCCCGTGTCCTGCTCACATCCCAGGCCGGGCCGGTCGACACGCTCCCATCGGGACTCGCAGGGATGGCATGAACTCCCGGGGGGTGCAGGGTGCCCCCCTCTCTGTCGCCCCAGAAGCACAGCACAGTCCCCTGTGGCCAGCAGGACCGACCTCCCACTGGCTCAGGCTCCACGCTTTTTATAGAATGAAAATGAGGCTCCTTAAGCCAGGAAAGGGGGGGTGGGATCCCAGCGGTCCGTCCCCGGGAGCTCGAGCCTTGGGATGTGCTGCTGGCCCCTCCTGGCCCCCTCGCCAGCACCGTGCGTGGTGACGGCCGTCCCTGCCCGCGTCCCACCGGAAGGGGAGCCCCGGCCACATCTGCTCGGAATCCTAAGTGCTCCCGGCCCAGGCCCTGACGCAGAAGATCCTGACATGAGTCATCACCCTCTCCTTCTCCCCCATCTGCTTCCTCCTCCGCACACTCTCATATCGACCCGGGTGCGGCCCCTTCCAGAAAACCCTTCTGAGTCACCTGTTAACTCCACGCCTACATAACCACGCACACGTCGCATACGTACGCACACACGGAGACACGTACATGTGATGTGTACGGACACATGACATTTCTGGGGAGACAGGAGAGAGTGTCCAGATGGAGCAAAGGAAAGTATGGAGCACCCATTAAATGTGAATTGATAAACAACAAATTATGTTAAAACTATTTTTACGTTATTCATTGTTTGTCTGAAATACGAACGGATGGAGCAGCTCCTATTAGGGTGGCGGCTTCTCTTTTGTAAAATCTGATCATAGGAGTCAAACACGCATCTCTCTCCGGAGCCTGCGGGCCGCGCTCCAGGTCAACAAGCAGAGCGCGTCCTTGTTCACGGGTGTATAATACTCCACGGCCAGGGGCTCCCCTCTGTGCTTGGTGACCTGTCACCGCCGTGTTGCCTCCTGGACACCCACCCTCCACAAAAGACAGAGCAGAAGCGTGACTGTCTGTGCCCTGTCTCCACGGCAAAGGCAGACAGGACGTCCACATCACACACACCCCCCCTCCCCGGGCAGCCCCAGCACACCCTGTGGTCACGCGGGCCCCTGAGTGGGGCGGAGAGATGACAAAAAGAACTGCAACAGCCCGGCCGGCGTGGCTCAGTGGTTGAGCATCAACCTATGACCCAGGAAGCCACAGTTGGATTCCCGGTCAGGGCACAGGCCCGGGTTGCGGGCTCCATCCCCAGTAGGGGGCGTGCAGGAGGCAGCTGATCTGTGATTCTCTCTCATCATGGATGTTTCTATCTCTCTCTCCCTTCCTCTCTGAAATCAATAAAAATGTATTTTAAAAGAAAGAACTGCGACCTTCCTGTTTCCAACAAGGATCTCGACAGCCGCCGAGACCCAGAACCACCTCTCGCTGGCTCTGAACACGTCCACACCTAGAAACCCAGACGGACGCCTTCGCCAAAACCCACGCCCACGCGATCCTTCTTCACAGCCCCACCCCCACACCTGCAATCAGGCATCTCTTTAACCCCACGCTTCCCGCTGAAAACACAAACGTGAAAAGCACATCGCCGCTCCGTTGACATTACAGCAACCACACACGCCTCGTTCTACCAACCACTTAACGCCCTCCGAGGCCGGCGCGGAGATGCGGGCACGTTGATGGGAGGCACACAAAGGTCAGTGATCCGGAGGCGCCTCCCGACAGTCTGCCTGGGTTCTGGCATTTGTAAGCATCCGCAGGACAGCTCTCCAGCAAGCGGACCTTGACAGCCAGCGGGATAAATAAACCTTCCGTCCACCCCCTCCCGCGCTCTGCGCCGCGCTGGTCCCCGCGGAGCCTTCACCTGTCCACACCGTTCAACTGCCTGCAACTTCCCCCGGACGCAGCCCGGCCCCGTGACAAACACCATCGCACGGAGCCGGCGCCGGAAAAGTCAAAGCCAATCCCGCGCCCGTGAAAATTTAATGCCGGCCCGGTCCTCGCCCATCACTCTTCCGACGGCCGCCCGTGTCCCGAGAGGCCCTGGGAGCGCGGGCCCCGCTCCCTAACAGGTAACGACATGGCGTTTAATGATACTGTCCACAGTGATCCCGGGCTCGGGGAGTAATGTGCACTCGTGTACCAGATAAGCACCGCCAGGCGCGCGCAGCCGCCGTATCTTTCACGGGCCTGTCACCAGATACGACGTGACACGTCCCGGCCATCGTCCCTGCCGCTCTCCCGACCCGGCCGCCAGACGGACGTGTGCCTGCAGGACCGAGCGTCCCGGAGCGCCGAGGGAACGCAGCGAACGGTGGGAAGTGGGGGACGCGTGCATAATGAGTGCTCGCCGCCTCTTCGAGACTGGGGCGCTCCTGGATTTGCTCCGCAAACCTGTGAATCGGGCCTCCCTGAAAAATGGCCTTAATCGACGCTGACATGTTTTATTGGAGGCAGAAAAAATGTTTCCGTGTGATAGATAAGGTTAAAAACGCTACCGTGCTGATCATTTACTCCAGGGCCTGGCTGCAAAGCCCTTCGCAGCCAAAACCATTTACATCATTCATCGGATGCGACCGGGGAAAAAAAAGAAAGAAAGAAAAAGAGAAACCCTTATCTGACAGCCCATTTGAGCTGACGGGACAGCGGGCGCAGTTCCAGCGTCCTGACAGAGTTGTGTTGTTTATGTAGATAAGGGGGAAACAGCGTAACGTTCCTGCCGCGAAAGGACTGGAATCGGGGGCGCGCCCACGGCCACGCGGGCACCCACCTCCGGGCTCCAGACCAGACCGAGCGGCCGGGGGTCCTCGTGCAGCCCCAGCCCCGTGGGGTGTGTTGGTGACAGCGGACGGGCACACCTGCCCCCAAAGCCTCGACGGAGACCTGCGACCTGTAGGAGCCCGTGTGTCGTGGACCCGTTGGGCTTATGTTCCCTCTGCCCTGTGGCGGCCTGGGCACCCCAGGTGGACAGCGAAGTCCCGGTTCCCCACCCCCTCCCGCCAGGTCTCAGGTCACCAGGCGCTCCGCACCCCGGCTCCTTCCAGACCCACACGCCTGCCCCCCCCCGTCCCCCCAGCAGACGCCTTTCCCGTAACAGTGTTCCCCACATAGCGAGGAGGTGGGAGGCTGAGCCCTGACCCACAGGGACAGGGGAACCCGCGGATCTGCAGCTGAGCAGCGACGGGGTCCGGGGCCAGGCCTGACCTGCCACGGGGATGGGGCGATGCTGTGTGAGCACCCCCTCCCCACATCCCCGCGACGGCACTGGCCACGCTGCTGTGCGGGAACGCTGACCGAGAGGGCAGCCAACCTGGCCGCCCGGCCGCTCGGAACCCTGTCACCCACATCCTCGCTGTTTTCCAAAATGAGGCTCCGGCAGGCCCGGCAGGACAGGGTTGCGTTCCAGACAGACTCCCGCCCTGAGGGACGCAGACCATCCCAACCCGGCAGACGCACCAGCTCAGGCCCCGCCTGGGGAGGGAGCTGAGCAGCAGGTGTCGGACCCGGGGCCCCGTCAGACACCAGCCCCGTCAGAGCCGGGAGCTCCACGGAAGTGGTTGCAGATCAAACCACGCGGCTGGACAGTCCACAGGAGCAGGTGAGCGGGACTAACTACACGAGAACGACAATGTTTTCTTTCCCAACCAATCAATGTCCTTCATCCTTCACTCCTGGGAGGACAGGCGTCTGGGGAGGGAGCCAGCACCAGGCGGTGGGCGGAGGTGGGAGGAGGGGCAGGGGCCAGGGAGCCTGCTGAGCGGGAGGGACACCCCCCCACCCCAGCTGTCGCCTCTCCGAGGAAAACAGTCCCGAGGGTGGAATGTGGTCTCGGGGCAGCAGGCAGGAGGCCGGGCCCATTTCACAGACGGGAGCCCCACCCTGGTTGAGAACCACTGCTAGTCAGTCAGTCAGCCTCAGAAATCAAGGAGAGGCGTTCAGCTGCACAATGGACGCGTCCGAAATAAGGAAACCTCCATTCAACCGGCAACGACTGACCGCGAAAATGCTGTTCCAAGTCACAGGCAGGAGCTGGAACCACAACACGGCCGGTGACTGACACGGGTGGAAAGCCGGTTTGCGTATCGGGGGGAAGCCCTGACGTGGTCAATGAGAAGCCGGTGTCACAGAACTGACTATGAATCGCGACCCATTTTCAAGAGAAATCTCCACGTGGGTCCGCAAGAGGCGGGCAGCGCTGCCTGTAGACGCCGTTCACTCTGCAGGGAAGAACCCGGGGCCACAGGTGCTGCCGTGAAGGGGCCGTGGCAGGTGAGGTCCGGTGGCTGAGCCAGAAACTCACGGGCCACCCTGGAGGAGCTACCGACGCTCTCCGAACGCGCGCCCTCGGCCCGGAGCCCGCGGCGCCTGCAGGTGAGACACGAGAGGCCAGGAGACGCGACCAGGGGGCCTCGGGGCGAATGTGGAAAGTGCCCGAACCTGGGCTGCTCTGCTCGGCCCGCGCTCAAGTCAGGAGGCTGGAGCTGGACACGGTCCCAGCCGCCGGCCACCGAGGACTCTGTGTGGCCACAGGCAGGGGCTGGGAAGCCAGAGGCTGAAAAACAATTACAAACTCAGTAGACACACCAGCGGCCACACATGCTCACAAGACAGAGCTGCAGACTAGGTTCCGGGCAGTAAAAAAGGAGCCTTGCCGAACCGGTGTGGCTCAGTGGATGGAGCGTCGGCCTGCAGACTGAAGGGTCCCAGGTTCGATTCCGGTCAAGGGCATGTACCTTGGTTGCAGGCACATCCCCACTGGGGAGTGTGCAGGAGGCAGCTGGTCGATGTTTCTCTCTCATCGATGTTTCTAACTCTCTATCCCTCTCCCTTCTTCTCTGCAAAAAATCAATAAAATATATTTTTTTTTAAAAAAAAGGAGCCTTGAGGGGGCTGGGAGGGCGGGGAGGGGGGGGCGGCTGCAATCTAGAGAAGCTACAACAGATGATGTTAAATGTGTCCAGTTTCAAAAAACATAAAATCACACGACACGCGAAGGCACAGGGAAGTGTGAACCGCACTTGGGAGGAGAAGGAGTCGGTGTAAGTGGGTGCCGAGTGGGCCAGATGTTAGGCGTAGAGTTAGCAGAGACTTCAAGGCAGCAATTACCACAAGTACGTTCCCGGAATGAAAGAACGTTGTATTTTTAAAATTAGAGGAAAAAGCCCCACTTCTCGCCATCTGCACGTATTAACCTGCCACGGACCGGCGCCCTAACCGTAAGCGCTGAAAACATACAGCCCTCAGGAGAAAACATCAGGGTGCGTCTTCGCGACCGTGCACTTGGCGGTGAGTGCCTAGGTGGGACCCCAAAAGCTGAGCAACAGGAGAAAACGAGAGAGAAGCTGGACGTC
>NW_005873247.1:6815-14280 GCF_000147115.1 Myotis lucifugus
GGTGAGCACGGGACAGGTGTCCACCCGCCAGGCACCTGGCGAACCCGGGACACCGCTGGGCACCGCCCGGACGGCCGCCGCTCAGACATGAAAATGAAGAACGAACGAGGCGACGTTTTGGGGAGACGGTGGAGCGGCGAGGACTCCCAGACGCTCCGAGCCGGGTGGCCATCGCACAGCCCCTGGGGGAGACCCCGGCAGTGCCTGCTGACGCTCAGCTCACAAGCACTTGAGCACAACGTTCGTTATGGACCCAAAAGAGACACAGGTGCCCGAGGGCCTCTGGTGCGGTGGAGCCTCCTCCTGGACTCCCGGGCCTCGGGCGTCAGCCCGTCTTTGGCGTGCGGATCCCACGGCGGGTGCCGGACACTGTGCCGGCAGAAGGAAGGCACCGGGGCCCGCGCCCCCTCCCTCACCTCCCAGGAGACAGCTTCTTACCAGGCGTGGCCAGGACCAACCGGGCCGCCACCCAGCGCTCAGGATGGTGCTGGCCACACTGGAACCCCCTCCCCTGCGAAGCACAGACTCGCACCCGCCGAAGGCGCCGGCGGGAAGGAGGCCTGTTCCCAACGCCCCCGCACGCCTGGGCCCACAGCCTCACCCGCGCAGGAGACGGATAAGATGACTATTCCTGGGGCCGCTCGGCAGGCACTGTTTTGTTTGGTTTTTTGTTTTTTGTTTGTTGCTTAATCCTCACCTGGGGATATTTTTCCACTGATTTTAAAGAGAGTGGAAGGAAGCGGGGGAGACGGAGAGAAACATCGATGTGAGAGAGACACATGGATGGGTTGCCTTCAGCTCGTACCCCGACCAGGGGCCGGGAATCAAGCTTGCAACTGAGGTCCGTGCCCTCGACCGGAATCGAACTCGGAACCCCTCAGTCCCCAGGCCAACGCTCTATCCACTGAGCCACACGGGCCAGGGCGATGAGCAGTCTAAAGCATCTTGTCCAGCAGAACTGCAGGGCACACCGAACAGGACACACCGCGCGCCGGGTCACTCGAGTGTATCGACCTTTAACTACTATTGGGGATTTAAATACAGATCAGGGGACACCCCTCCTGTCTGGGCCGTTCTGGGGCCGTCTCGGTGCGACGCCCCCACATGCGCCCACGCTGGGGTCACGCAGGCACCCGGGACGAGCCGGGGGGGAAGCCCCTCCCACGCCACGGAGCTCAAACGGTTCCCCCCCCACTTCCCGCTGATGAGAGGGCAGGTCCTGCGGACACCCCGAGTCCGCGTCTCCCCAGATGGAGCAGCGAGAGCCTGCGGGGGCCTTTTCTCCACAAAGAGGCGGGCGGCCTCCCGAGAAGGCGCCGGCCGCCGATTAAGACGTTTCCCAGGCATTTGCTAACCTACTTACAGGCATCATTGCTCCCCTGGGCCCGGGACCCCCACCTTCCCACGGAGGCGCTGAATAGGTAAATGGGTTACGTGGGGCCGGGAAATCGATGTGTGTACTGTGTTCTCAGCCACGGGCGGGCCAGTCGAAGCTGCTTTATTAGAGCTCCAGGAGCCGTATTGATCGGCGGTGACGGCCGGGCGACGGCCCGCAATCCGATGAGCGGTCCCTCTGTCCATCCGGCCGGCCGCCTCCCCCAGCGGGGCCTGCAGAGCGAGTGTGTGCCGAGCGGATTAGAGCCGCGTTGGCTTAATCAGAACTGACTGGCCTGGAACTTAAAGGCTATTAATTACTCAGAGAATCCAGAACTAATCCCCGGACACAGCGAGGCCGGGCAGACGCCATCGCGATGCCGGGGGCCCTGGGGGAGGGTCCGCCTGTCACGCCTTCCAGATGGTCCCCTGTCACCCTGCCCATCGCCACCACCACCACCACCACAGCCGCAGCCTCCGCCGCTCACAGTCGCTCCCAGGGCCCCAAGGAAATGCCCGCTCCTCGGCCGCTCTCCCCCAGGTACGGACGGTGGGTGCTTTTGGGGAGCAGGTGGATGGAGCTCGGCCGCTCTCCCCCAGTTACGGACAGTGTGTGCTTTTGGGGAGCAGGTGGTTGGAGCCCGGAGCCCCATGTCCGGCTGTGTGCCTCCTTCCTCCTCAGGGGAAGGGGGGTGTCTGCTTAAGGCAGCACACACCCGGCTGTCGGGGACCCCCCCACCAGTTAGTGACAGGGACACGTTCCCCTAGGGAGCTCCTCACAGACAGGCGCTGCCTCGCCACCTGTGACCGTCCCACACCAACCCCCGTGCCAGGCACACACCGGCATCACCGGGCACACAGCAGGCACCCGACCACCGGCACCGCCTGCCACCGGCTCCCCGCCTGCATTTCGCACAGATTCTCCCGTTTGATGGATGGCAACCGGTGTGAGCGACACAGAGAACACGTCTCAAAACAATGGCTTCGGTTCAGGCCGAGGAGGAACAGTGCCCTTTGCTTCGTTTCTAAATTACATTTTCCATCATAACTACGGGAATTATGTTTCCGGGCCCGCGTCTCCGAGTGAGGGTGGCCAGGAGCCCCGCAGACGCCCAGGCCTTTATGGAGGAGACGGGGGCGGGGGTGGGGGGGGCGGCATGGGTGGTCCTGCTTGCACATCGGCTATCAAACACGAAATCCCCTTCTGGGTGGCCTGCAGCTGGCGCTTGGTGCTGTTCCATGGGCCTGGCACGGCCACGCCCACAGAGATGCAGGCGGGCAAAAGGCCTGCCTCCTGCGAGGTGGACGCCCTAAGACGGGGGCTGGGAACGGCCGGCCCGCGGGCCGCAGGAGGCTCTCCGAAGGAGGAGCTGGCGAATCCACCGGACGTCAGAGATGGCACCTGAGGCCCAAGGGGGTGGCCCCCGCTCCGCCCCTCCCCCGCACGGCGAAGCTTCCGGGTCCGGGCTCAGGGCACCCCAGGGAGGCCGCTCACAAGACAAACGCCCAAAGAGAACTCTTCACCGACAGCAGGGCAAACGGGAACGGTGCGCTGGCTGCTTACATCTCCATGTTGACTTTAAAAGCAGCGACGAATGGAAAGATTTGAAAAATAACAGTCTGGCCCGGCCGGCGTGGCTCAGGGGCTGAGCGTCGACCTATGAACCAGGAGGTCACGGTTCGATTCCCGGTCCGGGTTGTGGGCTCGATCGCCAGTAGGGGGCGTGCAGGAGGCAGCCGATTGGTGATTCCCTCTCATCACGGATGTTTCTCTCCCTCTCCCTCTCCCTCCCTCTCTGAAATCAATAAAAATATATTTTTTTTTAAAAAGAGAAAAATAACCGTCCAGGTGTGGACTGGGCTCTGACAGGCCCTCACTAGCCAGCCTTGGCCCTGGGGCCGCCCTCCTGGAGCTAAACACCTGGACGTCCAGCGGCCCCGCCCGGCCTGCGTCCCTTCTCCCACCCGGGGCCTCGTTGAAATGAAGTTGTTCACTATCGGGGCTGGTGGGCAGGGAGAGGACCCTTCCTCTCAGCACCTGTTTCACTGTCAGGAGAACCCTCACTCAGAGCAGCGTCCACCTGCTCGGCCAGCGATGCCCCGCAGAGCCGATGGCCCGGTTCTGCTGCACGTTCAGGTCCCCGGACTGTTGTTACCTCGGCCTCTCACCTCCTATTTCTTCCCTTCACGCTGTGAAGGCCTGGGGTGGCCAGCCCTCCTGGTCAGCCTGGGGTGAGGGTTTCCAGGACACGGGCGAGCAGTCGCCCCCATTCAGTCAACACTGACCCTGGTTTAAGGCCACCCAGTGGCACGGCTGTGTGGTGGCCGACGTCACGCACGGGCATCCGGCCATGGGAACGGGGCCTCCCGGGTTTCTGGGCAGGGGTGAGGCCAGCGTGCTGAGGAGCCCACCTTGTCCTGAGGGAGAAGGCACAGCTTCCCGGCCCCCTGAGAGGCGTGAGAGACGAGGGGCCGAGGGACAGACCCCACCACGGGGTCTCGCAGACGGTCCCCGTTTCTACCAGTCAGCCCAGCGCCGCCACGACCAGACTCACCCGGTCTCCAACCCAGAGTGGCACCCTCTCCCCACACACGTTCTCAGCAGCGTCTCACGGACGTCACTGTATTTTTTAAAATATATTTTTATTGATGTCAGAGAGGAAGGGAGAGGGAGAGAGAAACATCCATGATGAGAGAGAATCATGGATCGGCTGCCTCCTGCACGCCCCCCACTGGGGATGGAGCCCGCACCCGGGCCTGTGCCCTGACCGGGAATCGAACCGTGACCTCCTGGTTCGTAGGTCGACGCTCACCCACTGAGCCACGCCGTCATTTTATTTTTAATGAAAATCTACAGGAACACACACCCTGGGAGGAACCTGGGGTCTCGCTGGGCCCAGGTCCCCACGGCCGACAGAGGAACATGGAGGCCTCACCCGTCGCCTCTGGCTGGGCACACACGGGGCTCCTCCCTGCGATTCTGTTTATCTCACAGTTTGGATCTTGAAAACATCTCCGCGATGTATATACTGCGTCTGACACTATTTACAGCCCCTCTGATCTCATCCATCACACAGAACCTCCAACGAGCACCCAGCCCCTGGAGAGGGGGAGGGGGGAGGGCCACGCCGAGGCAGTGAAAGCTCCCCGGAGCTCAGGCCGCGGGTGCCCCGGGTTCAAACATGTCATTACGCCCTCACCGGTGTGGCTCAGTGGATAGAGCGTCGGCCTGCCGACTGAAGGGTCCCAGGTTCGATTCCGGTCAAGGGCATGTACCTTGGTTGTGGGCACATCCCCAGTAGGGGGTGTGCAGGAGGCAGCTGATCGCTGTTTCTAACTCTCTATTCCTCTCCCTTCCTCTCTGTAAAAAATCAATAAAATATATTTTTAAAAAAACAAACAAAAAAAACATGCCATTACAAGAGGACGGTCACCCTGGCCGGTTTGGATCGGTGGACAAACCGTCGGCCCGTGGACTGAAGGGTCCTGGGTTCGAATCCTGGTCTGGACACATGCCCAGGCTGTGGGCTGGATCCCCAGTGTGGGGCGTGCAGGAGGCAGCCGATCAATGATTCCCTCTCATCATTGATGTTTCTGTCTCTCTCTCCCTTCCTCTCAGAAATCAATAAATATCTTATATAATAAAAGGGTAATATGCAAATTGTCCCCTCCCCTTCCCTCCCTCCCCCCGCTGATCACCCCAATTGGGGTGGGCCGGCCGGACCCCACCCATGCACGAATTCATGCACCAGGCCTCTAGTGTGTGTGTGTGTGTGTGTGTGTGTACGTGTGTACGTGTGTGTACATGCGTGTGTGTGTGTATGTGTGTCTGTGTGTATGTGTGTGTACGTGTGTATGTGTGTATGTGTGTGTGCGTGTGTGTATGTGTATGTATGTGTGTGAGTGTGTATGTGTGTGCGTGTACGTGTGTGTGTGTACATATATATATGAAAAAACCATCCAAGCCGAAGTTTTGCAGACCTCTTCGCCTTATAAATCAGCTCACAGCTTTCGTATTCCTGGCCGCCCGTCAGGCCCCGAGGGGATGGACGGGAGGGACGCCCCTCCCAGGCCTGACCGGGGACAGGTGTTTGCGTTTACAGAGGAGCCGTCAGCACCAGGGCCTGTGACAGCGGCGATGCTATCGGGAACTCGCCTGTATTGGCTCCGGTCGCCGGGCTGGGGCGTTCCCTTAGCACATCTCCGAGGCTGATACATTGGCTGAACTTTTCAGAGCCTCACCCCACCCCCCGACTCTCTGCAGTCAAACCCGCCTAAACCGCTCAGAAGAGGAGACACGGCGGGAAGACAGGAAAATATTATTGACTGGACCGCTCCGTGTCTATTAGGGAGAAAGAGCAGCGAGGGGTGGGGGAGCCCGCGGCCTGACAGGCGTCAAGATAATCAGGGAGGAATCGGCCGCCGGCTGACCCTCCGCGGAGGATGGGGGCCGAGGCGGCCCTAGCTCCACGCGGGAAACAAGCAGGGTTCCCCGTGCGGACAGGCGGGGGGCGCTCCCCGGGGACCGGGGCCTGGGCCTGCGCCCACAGCAAAGCGCAGGACGGACGCCAAACAAACCAGGACTCCTGTGGCCGCGGGAGGGGGTGGGGGGCACGGTGCCGGGCCGAGGCCCAGGTTTCAGGGTACGGCCGCGTGCTGGCCCTCCGTGCGCCCCCAGCACCTGCGGTCAAGGCCAGGGTGCCCGTGCAGAATTGGGCGGTGACAATTGATATTTCTTTTTTTAAAATAATATATTTTATTGATATCAGAGAGAGGAAGGGAGAGGGAGAAACATCAATGAACAGCCCGGCCAGCGTGGCTCAGTGCTGAGCGTCGACCTAGGAACCAGGAGGTCACAGTTCGATTCCCGCTCAGGGCACAGGCCCGGGTTGCAGACTCCATCCCCAGTGTGGGGCGTGCAGGAGGCAGCCGATCCATGATTCTCTCTCATCATTGATGTTTCAATCTCTCTCTCTCCCTCTCCCTTCCTCTCTGAGATCAATAAAAGTATGTGAGGGGGGGGGAGAAGTCACTTTGTCCAACTCTATCCCACATATGGGGAAACCGAGGCCCGCGCTGATGAGAGCGCATGCCCCGTGGCCTGGCCCTGCCTGACCACACGCCTCCTCGCAGCAAAGAGCCATGAAGGTGCAAACCCACTAGGAACCTTCAAACGCACGGATGGAGGCGAACGGAGGGAGCGGGGCCTCGCACTGGAGGTGAAACGCGTGTCCACTTAAACCAAAGGCTCTAACGTCTCCCGCCCCCGCCCCCCGCCCCCGCCTCCACTCCCCAGCAGGAACCATAGGAGGCACCCTGCCAGCTCAGAGAGCCGCCCTCCCCCCACAGAAAACCACCGCTCGACGCCGGACGGTCACCAGACCCGCGGCACCTGGAGTCTTAAGAAGACCAGCCTGGCCTGGGCTGCGTGGACAGAGCGTCGGCCGCAGACTGAAGGGTCCTGGGCTCCACTCCGGTCAAGGACACGGACCTGGGTTGCAGGTTCCCCGGCCCTCGTCCAGGCGCGTGTAGGAGGCGACCAATCGACGTGCCGCTCTCACAGCGATGCTTCTCTGTCTCCCCCTGTCCCTCCCACTCTCTCTAAAAATCAATGGGAAAATATCCTCGGGTGAGGATGAACGAGAGAAAGAGAGAGAGAGAGAGAGAGAGAGAGAGAGAGAGAGAGAGAGAGAGAGGAAGGAAGGAAGGAAGGAAGGAAGGAAGGAAGGAAGGAAGGAAGGAAGGGAGGAAGGAAGGAAGGTCCAGCCCAGACTACTCTGACCCAGGCCAGAGATGGTCTGAGCACCCCCAGAAGACGTCCACTTGCCGGGCAACGGGCAGAACTGCCCTGCTCCCCACCGCCTGCCCCCCCAGCCCCGCCCTGGCCTCCCTCGGACCCAGCAACTGGAAGTCACAGCAGCAGCCCTGTGCCTCCTCCTGGCAGGTGGGCGGGCGGGCGGGCACCAGATCCCCCCCCAGCCCCACCCCCCGCACATGACTCAGAAAGCCGGGGTGCATGTTTGGGTGACAGGATATCGGGGTTCTGAGGGCCCGGCCACCCCGGTGGGTCCCTCCAGAGCTCAAGTTCCAG
>NW_005873247.1:14511-17255 GCF_000147115.1 Myotis lucifugus
CCGCTGTCCCCGCTGCCCCCGCTGCCCGCTCTGCGTGTTCCAGAGCGTTTCCCATAAACACGCCCCCCGCCAGCACCTGGGATCGTGGCAACGGCTCACCCTCCCGGGGACGTGGGGACGCCGCTTCCAGGGAAGTTACATCTCCATTTAGGAGAGAATATACGACCCCACATCCCAGCGCCCCGCGAACTTCACTCCGTTTGTGCAGATCCTAATGCAGTTATATCGCCGCGGGCGCGTCCCCTCCGGACGGCAGCGCGGTCCCCTCCAACCCGTCCGCGGCGATAACGTATGCGGAAGCTAAATGCACAGATGGGGAAAAATTTGTCTCAATTTTATACTTCTGCAAAAAATGGTAATTTTGTGCTTAAAAATGTGCAAGATGGATGTTCAGAAATATAGGCTGATCGCCTAAATTATATTTGGTCATAATTTATGTAGCTCGGTCCCAAAGAGATACCAAAAGGCAGAGCGTGATTTATCTGCCGGGATCGCGGCGGCTTCGCTGAAGCTCCCGTCCACCCCCCGCCCCCCACGGCTTCCCGCGGCCTCGTCCTCGGGGCTGGCGGGCTCTGAGCTGCCCACACTGCTGCTGGGCCACACGTGGCCGTCTGTGATTGGCCTATCCCAGAAGTTACCATCTCCACTCAGCAGCCACGTTATTTGGTAAACGCACAAATACTGACAGAATATAAACGCCAGAGGAAAATAAAACTCCTATAACCATCGGAACGTCCGCGCTGTGTCGGCGGGGCCCGCGGAGACCGCTGCCAGGACGCGCCTGTGGCCTGACAGGGACCTCGGGACGCGGACGTGAGTTCGCGGTGCCGAGGGAGGGACAGGGGGACTTGCTCCAGCGTCCCTCCCGTCGGGCCGGCAGCAGGAAACCTCAGGCTCCCGTGGCGTCGCCCCAAGGAGAGCGGACGAGAGGCGATGGCCCACGGACGTCCTTGTGCCTCCGACGTGGAAGGAATCGCCCGGGCGCTGCTCCGGGCCGGGTCCCCCCTCACCGACCAGGGACGCTGCTCGGACCACGCAGTGCGGACCTGCGCCCCGTCCTGGAGCCAGACCCGGGAGCTCCGACATGGCCCGGCCGGCCTCGCTTCCTCCCTTGGAGACGTTCGAGCTGGACCCTACAATATACCGGACACAGTCCACCAGCAGCTCCTTTGAAAAGCACCTGGAGCCCTGGCCAGTGTGGCTCAGGGGATAGAGCGTCAGCCTGCGGGCTGAAGGGTCTCGGGTTCGATTCCTGTCCAGGACACGCACCTCGATTGCAGGCTCCCGGCCCTGGGGCATATGGGAGGCAACCGATCGATGTGTCTCACACATCGGTGTTTCTCTCTCTCTCCCCTTCTCCCTTCTCTCTCTCAAAAATCAATGGAAAAAAAATATCCCCGACTGAGGATTAAAAAAAGACAGAAAAGCACCTAAATTTTCCAAAAGAAAAGTGTGGGGAGAGGAGGAGACAGGACGGCCCCCAAGAGGAACGGGCACCTGAAAACAAGCGGACTGGCCAGCGGCCACGCAGCCGGGTGAGGGCGCCGGAGGCACGGGCACCGGGACGGGCGCCACGCGAGCCGCCCCGCCTCCTGTGCTTTCGCACGAGCCACACAGGACCCTCGCTTCCCGAGGCACCGTGGCCGGGAGGCGGCGTCTCCACCCTCCGCCCGCCTCGACCCCCTTCCCTCCAGCCTCAAGGTTGCCGTCGCCGCCGGAGCTGAAATAGAGCCCCCGGGCCGTCTCCGTGAAAACTTCATCTGCAGCCTCGTATATTTCGCAGACACCGGAGATGGCCGGGCTCTTGGGGGATGACGGCTCGTATTCATCATGGTTGTTGTTCGCGTCATTTCCCCATGTTTAACGTCGCCCAAGCCCTCCCACCAGAGCCTCCGCTCCGGGTCCCGGGCGGCCAGACCCCAACGACACGGCGGGTTTCCCTGGACACACGGCCCTCGTCCGGGTGGCCGGCCTCCAGCTCCAGGCACCTCAGTCTACGGCAGCGGTTCTCAGCCTCGGCTGCACATTAGAATCACCTGGGAATCTTTTAAAAATCCTGATTTCTGGGCCTCATCCTCCGGAAATTCTGCTTCTTTGTTACTAACGTTGTGGCCCCACCCCATCACAAAGAAACAGAATTTCCGGAGGATGAGGCCCAGAAATCGGAATTTTAAGAAGATTCCCAGGTGATTCTCATGTGCCAGCCAAGGCTGAGAACCGCTGGTCTAAGGGGCTATGTCCGCTCCCAATCTCTTCCCACCCCAGAGGTTGCTTTGAGCACATGTTTGAAAAGAACTCTGTTCGGATCCAAATATTTATTCAGCAGAGTCAGTTTTAAACACTGGTTTCCGTGCGTCACGGTGAAGAGAGAGACAGAAAGAGAGAGAAAATGACCCAAAACAAGCGGGTCACCAACAACCCAAACGGACGTACGCAGGGCCAGGGACGGCCTTGGCCTAAGGGCCCTGGCTCTACGACTGTCTCTACACCAAGCCTGGGCTCGTGAAGTATCGGAGGCGCCAGGAACGCGGCGTCCACAGCGGGGGAGCCTGAGGCTCAGGGCAGACGACTCGCAGGAGGAGGAGCCGGCGTCCTGCTTGGGTCTCCCTGGGGCTCACGAATACGAGGATGTTCTCAGGAGCCAGTGATGTGCAATCGGGTGAGATTTCAAGACCGGGAGGGGGAGGGGTAATGGGAGGGGGAGGGGAGGGATCCTTTGAGCCACTCCCTCACCACACAGAGGC
>NW_005873247.1:17482-27515 GCF_000147115.1 Myotis lucifugus
TATTTTTTGCTCGGAATCTTGGTTGGTCTCAGGCAATCCCAGTGAGTGGTTCCAGCAGGCAGGTGTGAGGCAGGTGTGAGGCAGGTGCAGGGCAGGTGCAGGGCAGGTGTGAGGCAGGTGTGAGGCAGGTGCAGGGCAGGTGTGAGGCAGGTGTGAGGCAGGTGTGAGGCAGGTGCAGGGCAGGTGCAGGGCAGGTGTGAGGCAGGTACAGGGCAGGTGCAGGGCAGGTGCAGGGCAGGTGTGAGGCAGGTGCAGGGCAGGTGCTGGGCAGGTGCAGGGCAGGTGTGAGGCAGGTGCAGGGCAGGTGCAGGGCAGGTGCAGGGCAGGTGTGAGGCAGGTGTGAGGCAGGTGCAGGGCAGGTGCAGGGCAGGTGTGAGGCAGGTGTGAGGCAGGTGCTGGGCAGGTGCAGGGCAGGTGTGAGGCAGGTGTGAGGCAGGTGCAGGGCAGGTGTGAGGCAGGTGTGAGGCAGGTGCAGGGCAGGTGCAGGGCTATAAAGACCACACCCGAGGACGCACACACACAGGCCATGATCACATATAGAAGCTGCCGGGGAGGTTATATCAGAGGGAGTCCGGCCGGCATCCTGGTTGAATCCTGCAGGATGAGGTGGTTCCTGGGGACAGAGCTCTGAGACCTCAGTAAGTACCTCTCATGGCCCCAGCCCCAGGAGGGCGGCCAGCAGAGGCCCCAGGAGAGAGCTGTGAAGCCCCCCGGAAGGGCTTCTCCGGGCGCCGAGACATGGCCGGCCGGCCCCTCCCCAGGCTCCAGGCCACGCGCCTGCCCCCACCCGGAGCCGGCAGCCTGAGGCGCCACGTGGGAGAGAGCCGCTGGAGAGGGCCCCTGACGCCCGGCCCCCTCGCTGTAAGTGGAGTGCGGCCCCGGCTCAGCTCTAAAACCTAATTTCTTAAAAGTTGCCGAGGGAAAAAAATGTCCCCCTGCCATTGGCGTCAAGTCCACATAAATTAGCAGCCTCTCCCCCTCCGTCTCCCAGGGCGTCCCTGGCTGTTCATTTCAATCGAGCGCCACAGCCTCTGGCTTTTCATCCTTCGCCGCCCGAGCGAGCCGAGGCCACGCAGACGTCCGAGGCCGCTTGGCAAACACCGGCTGGAAAGGGGTGAGCGGCCCGGCCTCGGAGAAAGTGCGAGGGAAGCTCCGCTCCGACGGCCACGCACAGGCGTCGTCTCTAAATCCTCCGAGGCCAAAACGAGACTCGCTCTTTTCTGGAGAAGAAGGAACTCAGACAGCGCCCAGCCTTCCCCGGTCACTCAGCCTGCTGCGCCCCCAGGACAGGGCCTGGTGTGAAATGTCCCCGGCCCTTCGGTCAGGGAGCAGGTTTCAGAAACAGCCCGGTGAGCGCACACACAGCTCACGGCTGATGGCAGGCGCCAGGCCCACCCTGCGTCCGTCACCCACGGCCTCCGCGCGTCTCCTCTGCACCGGGCGTCACCATCTCCTGGGAGGGACGCACGCGTGACAGCTGCTCGGAGCGGCCGCAGGGGGACTGTGCGCCTGAGGGAGGAGAAGCCACCCACGTTCTCCCCTGGACCTTCTCGCCTTGTCGCACGGCAGCAGCGTGCGCCAGCCTGTGGCCCAGCGGGACGGCGACCGCGTCCTGCGCCTCACGCCCCCAGCACCCACGTCTCCCGGAGCCCCCGCTGGGCGCTGACGCAGCGCCGAGCCGTTTAGCACACACACCCACACGCGGGGGGCGCTGGCTTTGCATTAAAATAGGACGCCGAGAGCCTTGCCAGGCGGTGACCCACTTAGAGCCCTCCACCCGCTCCGCGTCCGCCGCCAGGTTATCGTCTGTTATTGTCTCCATATTTCTTCCCGGCTGGAAGGAGCCGCAACGCATCATCTGTTTGCTTGTTTGCCTCTGCATGAGGCTCTGTCATAAAAGAACCTCCTCCGTCCCTATCCATCACCGCTGCCCCCTAGAGCACACAATGAATGAGTTAATTAATTAATTAGTGAATGGGGGAGTGGGTGAATGAGTGCATTAATGAGTGAGTGAAGGAATGACAGAATGAGTGAATTAATGAAGGAATGAGTGAGTGAATGAATGTGTGAGTGAGTGAGTGAATGAGTGAGTGAATGATTGATGAGCAAATTAATGAGTGAATGAGTGATGAATGAACAATGAACAATGAACAAGTGAATGAATGAAGGAGTGAATGAGTGAGTGAATGACTGAAAGAGTGAATTAATGAATTAATTAATGCATGAATGAGTGAGTGAATGAATGAGTGAAGTGAGTGAGTGAGTGAGTGAATGACTGATGAGCAAATTAATGAGTGAGTGAATGAATGAACAAGTGAATGAGTGAGTGAATGACTGAGTGAGTGAATTAATGAGTGAGTGAGTGAATGAGTGAGTGAGTGAATGAGTGAGTGAGTGAGTGAGTGATGAGCAAATGAATGAGTAAGTGAATGAATTAATGAGTGAGTGAATGAATGAACAATGAACAAGTGAATGAATGAATGAAGGAGTGAAGAAGTGAATGAATGGGTGAGTGAGTAGATGAAGTAATTCTGGTCACTTCCCAGCGGACTGTCCACAGCGACCACGCGGTGAACCCCCAGCAGAGACACGTGGAGGCCCATCCCTCAGCGACGGCCTGGAGACGACGCCGGCTGAGCCCCTGGTCCAGGCGTCTGCGTGGCCCAGGCCTAGCGCACACACGTGTCAACACGCCACCCGCGTGAAGCTGGCCGTGTCCACAGCCCATCAGCGGAGCTGCTCACGGTGACGGCCCGTCTCCTGAAGGAGCAGGGAGACCCGTCCCCGGCGCCGGCGACAGCGACAGCGAGGTGACGGCCGCCCCTCCGGACGCAGGACGGACAGTAATTGCGTCCTGTCTTTTAACCCTCGGCGTGTTAAGTGCCGTCGGTTCCCCTGGGGACGGAGGGATCCGGGGTTAACAACTTTCTCCGTTAAAAATTCATAAAGGTGGGAGCCGGCAGCCGCACAGCCCGTGGCCGCACGTGGGCAGAAGCCCAGGGAGGAAGAGGGGGAGACCACAGCGGCCCCCCCACAGGACGCCCGGCAATTAGCTCCGGCGACGTCAGCGATTTTTTGAAAAATGTCCTAAAGGAGGAGCAGGCGCCGCCTCGCCCCGCGGAAGACAAAGCCACGGCCCGACGCCCGAGCATCACAATGCGGGCGCCTCGCTCCCTCACCAAGCCGCTAATCACGCAAATTATTGCGACTAATTACATCTGAAGGTCTAATTAATTCTTTCAGTACCACATCATTTAGTGCGCATTCACAACACAGCACCTGTTTTGAAAATCCTTGCAGTTAATTTGTTTATAAACAAACACTATTTGCATAAAACGTTTAATGAACGGTTTCACGGCTAGTACAATGCTCCGGCTGGTTGTGTCTGCGTAGCTCCGAGGTCACCAAAGGCCGCGATAAATTAATTTTAAACTCCGCAGATTAATTTAAGGAGAATGTGTGAATTTCTCATTAATAAAGAAAACATTCCCAACATGTTAATTAATATCCTCGGAGCAGGCTAATTACTCCCAGCACAACAAGTGCATCCCCACAGCAAACCTTAAAGACTGGGGGGGAGGGGGTTAACACGGCAAGAAAAAAGAAAAAGTGCAATTCAGACAGAAACACGCACGGCGCCCCGTGTCGCCGAGGAACGCCCCGCTTAGGGCGAGGGAGCCCCCTCCCTGCTGGTGTGGACGGAACACACCGTGGCCACGAACAGGACGGCTGAGACGCGTTCCCGTCACAGACGCGGCCGAGCGCCCGCCTCCTGGTGGAAGCGCAGCTACTGAAGACATTCGTGCTCCTGAGAGTGAGATCTCTCCTGGAATTGGGGGCGCCGTGGCTGGGTGTGGGCCCCGTGGCAAGAAGGGATTTCATGGGAGAAGTCCGCGTGTGGCCACCAGAACCGCAGGCTCGGCCACCCTGCTGCTCCCCGTGGCAAACCGCGGTGAGCCATCCACGCGGGAACCAGAGGAGCCGCGTTACCCCCGGCATCAAGGCAGCCCTGGCAGGCGCCGGCCCCGAAGGGTGCTCCCGGCCAGAGCGTGTGTCCGATTCGCAGGGATCCTCACCTGGGATAGGCACCTGCCGTAAACAGACATCCACGCGGGAAGTGTGGGCGGCACAGGAAGCCGAGACTGAAGCGTGGTCGCGTTCCTTCCTCCTTTTTTAAAATGTAGCTTTAATTGATGTCAGAGAGGAAGGGAGAGGGAGAGAGAAACGTCAGTGAGGAGACAGAATCACTGGCAGGCTGCCTCCTGCTCGCCCCCCACTGGGGATCGAGCCCGCATTCGAACCGTGACCTCCTGGTTCACAGGCTGACCCTCGGCCACGGAGCCGCGCCAGCCGGGCCAGCGCAATGACACTCTTGCCCTTGTGCGGCGGCGCCGTTGGATGGACAGCTGAGGCGGCCCTGCCACCTGGGCTGGGGGACGGGCCACCCACCTGGTGCTGGGCCTCGCCCTGAGGAGCCGCCCATCCCCTCGTCCGGAAAGGCACTGACCCTGCAGATCAGCAGGCACTTGGGTTTGTTTTAGGTCCATTAACTTGAGAGTATGTGTGCATGTGTGTGCGCATGTGTGCGTGTGCATTTATGCATGTGTGTGCATGTATGTGCGTATGAGTGTATTTGTGTGTGCGTGTGTGCATGTACATGTGTGTGCGTGTGTGCGCGTGTGTGCGCGTGCATTTATGCATGTGTGTGCATGTATGTGTGTATGAGTGTATTTGTGTGTGCGTGTGTGCATGTACATGTGTGTGCGTGTGTGCGCATGTGTGCACATGTACACGTGTGTGCATTTATGCATGTGTGTGGGTATGAGTATATTTGTGTGAGCACGTGTGTAATTGTGTGTGATTGTGTGTGCATGTGTGTGTTGTGTGTGCACATGTGTGCGTGCGCGCATGTGTGCATGTGTGTATTTGTGTGTGCATGTGTGTATTTATGTGTGTGCGTGCATGTGCTTATGTGTGTGCACTGCATGTGCGTGTGTGCATGTGTGTGTGCACACAGGGTGTGGGGTTCGAGGACAGATTCACAAAGAGAAGCACAAACACTGACCTCACAGCCCTCCCTGGGGCCCGGCCGCTCTCTCTCCAAGAAACAGCAGACCCTCACGTGGGAGTCGCGGCCCCACAGCAGCAGGAGACAGAGGCCCTGCGGCCTCGGGTCGGACCCGGGCCCCCCAGCCCGTGCCACTGAGGGCAGGGGAGGGGCACACGAGCCGTGCCAGGCTGCCCGCTGAGCTCGGTGCTGTGTGCACGCCCCCCACTGGGGATCGAGCCCGCACTCGGCCCTCCCCCCAGGTCAGTGTCCCCGTGTCACTGTCCCAGGGGCTCCGGGCCGGGGGGGGGGCCTCAGCACCTGGGCTCCTTCCTGGGTCCCCCCAAGAGGACGAGCGTTTCCCACGAACCTCGGTGCCCGTGGGTGACGTGGTGGAATCGTAGCTTTGGACACGCGGCCGCTCCCCACTCTCACAAATCCCTTTCATCCTTTGCAAGTTTCCCGCCAGCCGCCCAGTGAGAGCTCCATGCTGGGGAGACCAGCGCTTCGGAGCCGGGCCCGAGGGGGACAGGGGCTCCCGTCTGTCAGGACGCGGACGGAGCTGCTGCACCAACAACCAGCAAACACACGGGTGACTGTTGGCTCAGCCTCAGCACCGCGGCCCGGCCCACGGGCCTCCCTTTCCGGAAAGCACACTCAGGAAAGGCCGGGGAGGGGTTTCACAGCAACGAGGGGACGCAGGCCGGAGGGCGTCAGGGACAAGGCCCCACCCCAGAGCAAGCGGCATCGGCACCCGCTCCGCCATCGGAGAGGCGTGTCTCGGCCCAGCCGGCGGGGCTTGCTGGCCGAGCGTCGACCCATGACCCAGGTGGTCAGGGTTCGATTCCCAGCCAGGACACAGGCCCGGGTTACAGGCTCAGATCCCCAGTGGGGGGCGTGCAGGAGGCAGCCAGTCCATGATTCTCTCTCATCATTGATGTTTCTCTCTCTCCCTCCCCCTTCCTCTCTGAAATCAATAAAAATATACACTGAGTGGCCAGATTTTTATGACCTCCCATCAGCACAATGAAGTGAATTGGTTATGCAAATAATAATAATAAAACCTTGAGAGTATTTCCTTAGGAAGTTTTCAAGATTCAGTATTTTTTTTAAGTGTCGATGAAGTACTGATGGGGTGGTCATCATAATCTGGCCACTCAGTGTATATTTTTTAAAAAGTATTACTATGGCCCTAACCGGTTTGGCTCAGTGGATAGAGGGTCGGCCTGCGGACTGAAGGGTCCCGGGTTCGGTTCCGGTCAAGGGCATGTACCTTGGTTGCAGGCACATCCCCAGTAGGGGGTGTGCAGGAGGCAGCTGGTCGATGTTTCTCTCCCATCGATGTTTCTAACTCTCTATCCCTCTCCCTTCCTCTTTGTAAAAAATCAATAAAATATATTTTTTAAAAAGTATTACTATGATTTCCTCATAGTTGAAAATAGTTTTTTTTAAAAAGAGAAAGGAAGGAAGGAAGGAGGGAGGGAGGGAGAAGAGAGGAGGGAGAGAGGGAGGGAGGGAAGGAAGGAAGAAGGGAAGGAGGAAGGAAGGAAGGGAGGGAGGGAAGGAAGGAAGGAAGGCGTAGCCTGCAGCACAGACAGAGCCCCTGTCACCAGTCGCCAGGGCAGCTGCTGGGCTCAGGGAGGCCTCCCGCCAACTCGCTCCCTAACTCCTCTCCCAGGCGGCGGAGGGAGGCGGCCCCAGCCACAGCGTCCAGCCCAGCCGATAGCAGGCTTGGCAGCCCCTCTGGCGCGAAATCGCTCCCAGAGCCGGCGCGGGCTCCTCCTCTCCCCCGTTAGGAATCACCAGCATTTTGCAAAGAAAGGCGACTCACCGCGTGAAAAATCATCTTTTAAAATGGAGTTTAATTTGCATATAAGGGACGCGAGATTTACGGCGAGCGGCCCCCGTCCGGAGCCGCATCTGTCTGGCGTCCCTGGTAACTTGGATGCTTTGTGACTGATCTTAAATCCTGCAGCTTGGGGGGGGGGGGACAGAGTGCTCCGCGGCTGTGTTATTGTCAGGAGTCTGAGACTTGCCCGAGATTTATTAGTAATCTTATCACAAACATGTCTCAAGTTTTTTCGCTTTTAATATGTGCCAGGCTCCTCGGAGGAATTTTCCTCGCCGCAATTATATCCCCCGACTGCACGCGTTTCTGAAGCGGAGTTGATTTCCTTCCCAAAATAAAGCGACCTATCATCACACCACAGCCGCGCGGGCGCGCACATTCCTCCTCCGCTACTTAATAATCAATGTATTCATCATTAAAATCTGGGCCCCGCAGCCACGGTTTTTAGCATATTCTAATGACTAGCGACTTGCAAATTACAATGACCTTTCATGTACATTCTGTAAGCACCTTGTTCTCGTGTGCGCTGTATTTATAGTTTGCCAATACAAACTAGCCAAAGATTGGATAATTACTGTAATCTATTAGCTCGATTGCTTTCCCTGCTCATTTATAGCATGTGCCACGCAGGCCGTTTCCAGGAGCCGGCCTATCTTTCATCTCCCGCAAGCTCCGAACGGGAGCCAGCCTTCATCCTCACGCGAGACGCACTTACTCATGTCTGGAGAGCGGCCCATCTCCGCTCAAGGAGGCTCCACCACTGAAGGGTCCCCGCCCGGTGAGGGTCCCGGGCCGCCTGCTGGCGAAGGCGAGAGCCCGGCCCCGAGAGCGCACGCCTGCGGGGAGGGTGTCAAGGCCGCCTCCCCGTCCCGCCCGCCACGCTGACCTCCAAGGAGCGTGTCATCAGGTCTGCTCCTTCCCTCGCTCGGAAAGAAAAAGATAAAGGCATTTCCCTTAAACAAGAAACATTTTCTTTCTTTTTCTTTTTTCTTTCTTTTTTTTTTTTTCTCTCTAAGGAAGTGTTGCGAGTGAAGCTTTGTTAAACTTTCTTCTTTGGTGTGTGGCTGTGCCGTGGGGCCGCTGGGAGCCGCGTGGACCCTTGGGGCCGCGGGCCGCCTTCGGACCCGGCGACGGCGACAGGGGGGCTGCAGGCAGTTATGGATAGATCGCGCTACAGACACTGGTAATTAACACAACACTAATTTTGTCTCCGTGGCCACGCTTTGTGGTTTGGAGCCATCGATCACGGCCTCCCCGCGTCACACAATGAGGAGGCGTTCGCCTGCGCTCAGAGTGCTTGGTCAACGCTTTCGCCCGGCTCCCCGCGCACCTGGGCGCCCGGGGGAAGCTTAAAGACATAGTGCCTTCCTTCCCACCTGATTCATAAAGCATCCCCCGGCTCCGTCAGAGCGCACTGCGGCCTTCCCGCCCCCCGGGCACGGGGCGGGGAAAAGGCCATGCTCCTGTCCTCCCTTTTAGAGAGAAAAATCGGCCGCAGGAACCACAGAGCAATTCTCTCTGGGAACAGAGAGGACGGGAAAATGAAACGTGGACCCGTCTGCCTTCTCTGTGGAAGGGACCGCGCGGCGTGAACCCGCGGGCACGGAGGGCCTCCTGCACCCCCCACCACCCCGCACACGTGTCGGCCGGAGGGTTGGTTCTTTCCCGGGCACCCGTTCCTCCGACTCACAGACACTCCGTGTCCCTTCACCGTTTTTTGTGGTTTTTTTTAATCCTCACCGAGGATATTTTCCCATTGATTTTCAGAGAGAGTGGAAGGAAGGGGGAGAGACAGAGAGAGTGAAGCATCGATGTGAGAGAGACACTTCCGTTGGTTGCCTCCCGCACGCGCCCTGACCAGGGCCGGGTATCAAACCTGCAACCGAGCTGTGTGTCCCAGACCAGAATCGAACCCGGGACCCTTCAGCCTGCAGGCCGGTGCTCTAGCCACAGAGCCAAACAGGCCAGGGCCCTGCACCTTTTCTTACAAGACCTACAGCTACACGGAGGCCTCGTGCTTCTCCATCGGGGGGATTTTTTTAAAAAGCTCTACCCCAGAGGCCTTAGAGGAAATACTGGGCAGCCGAAAGGCGCAGGGGGAGCTCAGTTCGGCGGTAACAAACGCAGACGCGTGCGGAGGCGCGTTGCCAGGGATCCTAACGAGTGACACCAGCCAGAGCACGGCGGACGGGACCATTTAACTCCACGTGGCACCAGGAGCCCACATGCCCCCCCCCCGCCCCCCAGCGAGCCCCCGGCGGCCGCCTTCATTTCTCCACGGAAAACCCACCCTGGAGACTCCAGGCGCCGGCTGCATTTTTATCAGGTGCCTCGGGGGTGGGAGCTGTGAGGATCCTTTCCTCCCTTTCACAGCTGATCACAGCCCTTTCCCCTCTCGCTGCCGACGTACATGTACTTTCAAATATTAGCAGGAACTCCAGCCTCCGCCAGCCCCTAATTGCTCTCTCAGGGAAGGTGTCGTAAAGGCAGGTACGGATGACACCGGGAGCTCCGGCTTTCTGCAGGCAGCGATCCTACATCAAAGCTATTTGCAAGGTGACACCGCGAGGTATTAAAAGTACATTTTTATTAAATGCCTCGGAATTTGCATTCTTCAGAAACCACGTGTGTGTGGTTTTATTTTATTTTTTTTAAATGTGGCCACAGAAATGTTGGGGTGAGGGACCCCCCCGTGAATGTCTGCCAGGGAGAAACACCTAAATAGTCCTCAGGCCGGCTGAATACATCCAAGGGCTTCTGCCCATAAAAGCAACCTGGTCGTGCAGACACGTTCCTGTTGGCAGGTGTCTCCCGCCCCCGCCGGGAGCGGCCCGGCTGCAGCCTTCGGCAAAAGAGGCCCAGACGACACGCGTGGAGCCGGCACCCCTGCCTGTAAGTCCAGACCCTCCTGAGACACACGGGGAAGGAGAGCCCTGGCTCTCGGCAAACGACAAAGGTTGCGTGTAGTTGCGTGTATTCCTCGCGGGGCGAGGCCAGGTGCTGTCCCCAGTCGCTGTACGTCACAGACTCCAGGCACCTGAATGTTCTCCCATAAAGACGGGCGTGTCCGGCTTCAGCGTGGACAGGTCTCCCTTTACACGGCTGGTGCTTTTGGAAATCCTTTATTTTTTTTTAAT